>NC_091979.1:214878252-215079346 GCF_044704955.1 Pristiophorus japonicus | reverse complement strand
GGGGAACAGGAGGGCGGGTCGGGGTCGGGTCAGTCGGGGCAGGGGGGGGGCGGAGTGGGTGTCGGGTCGGGTCGGCGGGGGGAGCGGGTGTCTGATCGGCGGGGGGGGGGGTTGGAGAGCGGGGGGGGGAGCGGGTGTCGGGTCTTATTCACGCAGCCCCAGTGAGGCCATTGGGCCAGGGCTAGGGGCTGCGTGCTTCGGGCCCCTCCCACACAGTTCGGCGCCTGGAGCTACTGCACTTGCGTGCCGACTGTAGCGCGCATGTGCAGAGGTCCCGGCACTGCTTTCAGCGCCGGGACCTGGCTTCGCCCCCCCACAGCTCGTGCTGTCTGCGCCGAGGGCCAGAGGACCAGCAGGTAGGTGGAGAATACCGAGGATTTTTTTAGGCGCCGTTTTAGGCGCGAAAAACGGGCGCCCAGCTCGGAGGGGCGCCTGTTTTTTTTTCTTGTGTAAACTTGGGCCCAATATCACTACCATGACAGGAATGCGAGGGCGCGATGTATTGATGTAAATGATCCTGTTTTTGTCCTCAACTACGCTGCAGGGCCCAAATGGCTTGCAGGCACTGTGATTGCCAAAGAGGGAAATAGGATTCTGGTAGTTAAACTTACCAATGGACAAATCTGCCGCAAACATGTGGATCAAACAAAAAGGAGGTTCAGCAACCCCATAGAAGAAGCAGAGGAAGAACACGATATAGAGTTCATTCCACCACAGCTGACCGAACACCGGAACCAAAGGGAGGAGAGCCCAGTCACTGTGGGCAGTCCAGACAGGCCTGAGACACTGCAAACAGCAGACACTCAGGCCAGCGCCCAACAACCGGAGCCCCAACTCAGGCGCTCTACAAGGGAGCGTAAACCACCAGAGAGACTCAACCTGTGATCCTAATAAGACTTTGGGGGGGGAGATGATGTCATGTATTCAACCAGCATTGTAACCCATGTATAAACTGACCCAAGTTGTACACCGTGAGAACACTGACCACTAGGTGGGAGACACTCCTAACCTGGACCTTCAGGTATAAAAGGGGAAGCTCCACCCACCTTCATCACTTGAGTGCTAAGGAATAAAGGACAGGTCACAGACTGACCTTCTCTCAAGCATGGGCCTCGTGTGCATTTATACTGTGTAGTAAGGACGTATCAGTCCCTCTCCCTGTCCCTCTCCCTGTCCCTCTCCCTGTGTTATCAGGTAAGGAGTGTCTCCCACAAGTTCACCCCTTGTGGTCAAGGTGTGCACCCAATTGAGTGTATACAGTAATACAGTGGTGTTACATTGTGGTTACATACATGACATCACCTTCCCCCCAAAGTCTATTGGGATCATAGGTTTAGTCTTTCAGGTGGTCTATGCTCCCTCGTGGAGTGCTGCAGTTGGGGCTCTGGTTGTTGGACACTGACATGAGTGTCTGTCACCTGTGGTGATTCCGGCCTGTCCGGGCTGACCGCAGGGACTGTGCATTCTTCTGATTGCTCTTGTTGCTCGTTCACTGGCGGTGGTGTGAGCTCCACCTCATGGTCTTCTTCAGGTTCCTCCGTGTCGATGCTGAACCTTTTTTTTTTACTTGGTCTAGATGCTTATAGCATATCTGACCATTGTTGAGTTTTACCACGATGACCCTATTCCCCTCAAGCCATTTAGGCCCCATGGCGCGATTGAGGACGAATACAGGATAATTTATTTCTATACATCTCCCCCTCGAATTACGGTCATGGTACTCGTTTTGTGACTTGCGCTTGTCATCAACTATGTCGGTCAGGACTGGGTGAATGAGGGACAACCGAGTTTTGAGTGTCCGTTTCATTAGTAGCTCTGCGGGCAGGACCCCCATGAGCGAGTGCGGTCGGGATCAATAGGCCAGCAGGAGATGCGATAGGCAGCATTTTAGAGAGGGTCCTTGAATCCTGAGCATACCTTGCTTAATGATTTGGACCGCATGTTCCGCCTGGCCATTGGAGGTCGGCTTGAACAGCGCAGTCCTGACGTGGTTGATGCCATTGCCCGACATAAACTCTCGGAATTCATAGCTTGTGAAACATGGGCCATTATCACTAACCAGGATCTCCGGCAAGCCATGGGTTGCAAAGATCGCATATAGGCTTTCCACGGTAGTGGATGACATGCATGAATTCAGAATGATGCGCTCGATCCATTTCGAGTACGCATCTACCACAATAAGGAACACCTTTCCCATGAACGGGCATGTGTAGTCAACATAAATGCGTGACCATGACCTGTTGGGCCAGGGCCACGGGCTGAGCATGGCCTCCCTGGGGGCATTACCCAGCTGGGCACACGTCGTGCACCTGCGAACACAGTGTTCCAGGTCTGAATCAATTCCAGGCCACCAAACGTGTGACCGGGCAATGGCCTTCATCAGCACAATGCCTGGGTGCTTGCTGTGGAGTTCCCTGATGAATGCTTCCCTGCCCCTCTGGGGCATGACTACCCGGCTGCCCCATAGTAGGCAATCGGCTTGGATCCATCCGTCTGTGGAACGGTCTGACCTCCTCAGGGCATGCTCCGTGTGCGGGCGCCCAATCAACAGTCAGGACACATTTCTTAATCAGGGATAGGAGGGGATCTCTGTTTGTCCAGATTTTGATCTGGTGGGCTGTGATGGGGGAGCCTGCGCTGTCAAAGGCATCGACAGCCATGACCATCTCGGCGCTTTGCTCCGCTGCCCACTCAGTGGTGGCCAGTGGAAGCCTGCTGAGCGTGTCAGCGCAATTTTCAGTGCTGGGCCAGTGCCGGGTGGAGTAGTCATAAGCAGCCAGCGTGAGAGCCCATCGCTGTATGCGAGCTGATGCGTTGGCATTGATAGCCTTACTGTTTGACAACAGGGATGTTAATGGCTTGTGGTCCGTCTCTAATTCAAACTTCCTACCAAAGAGGTACTGATGCATTTTTTTTACACCATAGACACATGCAAGCGCTTCCTTCTCGACCATCCCATATCCCCGTTCTGCTTGAGAGAGTGACCTGTAGGCATAAGCCACAGGTTATAGTTGATCCTCAGCATTGCCCTACTGCAACACGCACCCAACCCCATAGGACGATGCACCACTGGAGTTCAGAAGAATGAGAGGGGACCTCATAGAAACGTTTAAAATTCTGACGGGGTTAGACAGGTTAGATGCAGGAAGAATGTTCCCAATGTTGGGGAAGTCCAGAACCAGGGGACACAGTCTAAGGATAAGGGGGAAGCCATTTAGGACCGAGATGAGGAGGAATTTCTTCACCCAGAGAGTGGTGAACCTGTGGAATTCTCTACCACAGAAAGTTGTTGAGGCCAATTCACTAAATATATTCAAAAAGGAGTTAGATGAAGTCCTTACTACTAGGGGAATCAAGGGGTATGGTGAGAAAGCAGGAATGGGGTACTGAAGTTGCATGTTCAGCCATGAACTCATTGAATGGCGGTGCAGGCTAGAAGGGCCGAATGGCCTACTCCTGCACCTATTTTCTATGTTTCTATGTTTCTATCACATGTCAGAACCAATTTTTTACAGGGGTCGTACAGGGTCAACAACTTGTTTGAACAAAGTAGGCTTTGCGCCCGATCAAAAGCCCATTCCTGACAGTCCCCCCAAAACCAATCGCAACCCTTACGCAGGAGCACGTGTAGCGGCTCCAACAATGGGCTCAAGTTCGGCAGAAAGTTCCCGAAATAGTTCAACAGTCCCAGGAATGAACGCAGCTCCAATGTGTTGCAGGGCCTGGGTGCTCGTCGAATCGCCTCTGTTTTGGATTCGGTGGGCCGAATCCCATCTGCAGCAACCCTCCTGCCCAGAAACTCAACCTCAGGAGCTAAGAACACACATTTAGACTTCTTGAGTCGCAGGCCTACCCGGTCCAGTTGGCGTAGCACCTCCTCCAGGTTGTGGAGGTGTTCCTCGGTGTCTCGACCCATGATGAGGATGTTGTCCTGGAATACGATCATTCCAGGAATGGATTTAAGCAGGCTTTCCATGTTTCGTTGAAAAATCGCGGCCGCTGATCGAATGCCAAACGGGCACCTGTTATAAACGAACAGTCCCTTGTGTGTGGTGATGGTGGTCAGTAGTTTAGATTCATCGGCCAGTTCCTGGGTCATATAGGCTGAAGTGAGGTCCAACTTGGTGAACAGCTTGTCGCCTGCCAGCGTGGCGAAGAGGTCCTCCACTCTCGGGAGCAGGTATTGATCTTATAGGGACACCCGATTGATGGTGGCCTTGTAGTTGCCACAGATCCTGACAGAGCCATCTGCTTTTAGGATGGGAACGATGGGGCTCGCCCAGTCGCTGAATTCAACAGGCGAGATGATGCCCTCTCTCAACAGCCGGTCCAATTCGCTCTCGATCTTTTCCCGCATCACATACGGCACCGCTCTGGCTTTGTGGTGCACTGGCCTGGTGTCCGGGGTGATGTGTATCACAACTTTAGTGCCTTTGAAAGTCCCAACGCCAGGTTGGAATAGTGAATCGAATTGTTGAAGGACTTGTGAGCACGAAATTCGCTCCACAGATGACATTGCGTGAACATCCCCCCATTTCCAGTTCATCTCGGCTAACCAGCTCCTCCCCAACAGTGCGGGACCATTGCCCGGGACAATCCAGAGCGGCAGCCGATTCACTAACCCACTGTGTGTGACAGCCAACATTGCACTGCCTAGCACTGGAATGATTTCTTTAGTGTAAGTCCGTAATTGTGTCTCAATATGTGCTAATTTGGGTCTACTGGCTTTAAGTGGCCATAGCTTCTCAAATTGCTGAACGCCCATGAGTGACTGGCTGGCCCCAGTGTCCAGCTCCATGCTGTTTAATAAAACCTCATCATCATTGGTGGCGTTTTGGTGTATGAACTGTGACTATTCACTACATGGGCCCGCTGAACCTCGGCGTCCATCGATTTGCCCCAAAAGTCATCCTGCGTCAATGAACTCTCTTCTGGTCCATCCGCCTCATATTAGTCGTTGCAGATTTCCTGCACATTTGAGCTAAGTGGCCACTGAAATTGCAGTTCCTGCAGTCAAACTGTTGACAACTGCAAGATCTAGCTGAGTGTTTTTCCCCATGCCTCCAGCATGAGTTAAAGTTTCCATTGTTTGAAACAAAGAGACTATAGCCAGGCATTCTGCGCTGACTGTCCCTTTGACTGCTCTTAAGTACCCTATTAGTGGGTGTCAATGGCCCCATCCTGGGCTGCATTGTCCACTGTGATGGTGTGAATGTCCATTCAGCCTGACATTGTCTCTGTTGAAGTCCTACTCTGGGGTCTATTGCTGCCTGGGTTGTGTCGGACTGCCCCTGCCTGCCTGTGGGGCTCTGAGTCGTATTGATGATGTTGACTCCCTGATCCATCGCTGCGATAGAGGCAGAATTGCGCGCGTATATTATTTTCGTCTCTTCCTCCCCCGCCATGAAAGTTTGAGCCATCAACGCCGCCGTTTCCAAGGTCAAATCCTTGGTCTCAATTAATTTGCAGAAAATTCCCGCATGACCGATGCCCTCGATAAAGAAGTCCCTTAGCATCTCCCCCCTGCAGGCGTCTGTGAACTTACAGAGGCTGGCCAAACGCCGGAGGTCCGCTATGAAGTCCGGTATGCTCTGTCCTTCACGACGTCGGTGGGTGTAGAATCTGTGTCGGGCCATATGTATGCTACCCGTCGGTTTGAGGGGCTCCCTGATCAATTTGCTCAGTTCTTCAAAGGTTTTGTCCGCCGGCTTTTCGGGTACTAGTAAGTCCTTCATGAGCGCGTAAGTCTTTGGTCCGCAGCTGGTCAAAAGATGAGCCCTTCGCTTGTCAGACGCTGCATCCCCCAGCCATTCTTTCTTAACGAAGCTTTGCTGAAGCCTCTCGACAAAATCGTCCCAGTCTTCCCCAACGCAGTACCGTTCCTCTGTGCTACCGGTGGCCATTCTCGTGGGTCGTGAATTCTCGTTTCTCGTCGCCAATGTAAAATCCTTTCTCTACAGTATGAAACCACACGAGGCACATTCTGGGGACAAGGTCACCCTTTTTTCACAGGAATCCAAAGACGATGATCCTGCGTGGGACCTCCTTTTTTATACCTGTGTGATCAGGTAAGGAGTGTCTCCCACAAGTTCACCCCTTGTGGTCAAGGTGTGCATCTAGGTTGAGCATATACAGCAATACAGTGGTGTTACATTGTGGTTACATACATGACAATACTGATTTGCTACTTTCCTTTTATTTTTCACCACAGAATTATACATACCGCAGGCAGGCCCCAGTCCTCTCCTGGATACCGAACAACAAGAAACTCCAGCACTTTCTTGAAACCTTTTACTATGAGCGAATTATCTGAGTTTCTTCTAAAACTGTAACAGACAATAAGCATTGCACTTAGTGATTGTTAGAAAAACGTCAGGTCGTTATTGCATTCCTTTTTGGTGTCAGCTGTGACTCAGTGGGTAGCACTCTCGTCTCTGAGTCAGAAGGTTGTGGGTTCAAGGCCCATTCCAGAGACGTGAGCACAAAAATCTAGGCTGACTCTGCAGTGCAGTACTGAGCAAGTGCTGCACTGTCGGAGGTGCCATCTTTCGGATGAGACATTAAACCGAGGCCCCATTTGCCTCTCAGGTAGACGTAAAAGATCCTGTGGCACTATTTCTAAGAAGAGCAGGGGAGTTATCCCCGGTGTACCGGCCAATATTTATCCCTCAATCAACATAACAAAAAAACAGATTATCTGGTCATTATCACATTGCTGTTTGTGGGAGCTTGCTGTGTACAAATTGGCTGCCGCGTTTCCTACATTACAACAGTGACTACACTTCAAAAAGTGCTTTGGGACATCCTGAGGTCGTGAAAGGCGTAATGGAAGTCTCTTTCTTTTCTTGTAACACTGGCTCCATCTAACCACTGGCCCGTGTCTGTTGTATTCAAGAATGTTACTGTAGCAATGTGCTGAATTTCCCAGCGCAGAGTGTTGCCTCCTGGGAGCAGTACTGGACTTTTGGTTGCATAACTTTCCATCTGGAAAAGTGTGGTCCTGTTGAGTGAGGCTCGGTGCCAGGAGTGCAGTGTCACACAGTTCCTGCACAGTGTTGTTATGTATTGGGCTCAGTTACGCCAGCTGGGTTCAGTGACGCATCGCTGGGGCAGCTGCAGCTCCTCTGGCCAATATTCAGCCTGATCACAAACTCTAGGCCTTTGTGTATAGATGTACCACTTAGCCTGGTACTGAGATATGGAGACCAGGTGATCCCAGCACTAGGAGAGTGCTACAAGCAGGGGGAGAAATCACGAAGGGTTCAATTCCAGAATCAGTGAGCCCTGCTGGAACGTGAAGTGTAGATCAGGTAACGAGAGGCCCAGGGCCCGCAGTAAATCAGTATTTCAACAGCCTGGGATCAGAGAAGTGCCAGTGCAATACATGGGATATCGTGTGTTCAGGAGAGAGAGAGAGAGAGAAAGAGAGAGCAATCACTGGGCACCAGCACACAGATCCCCCTCTATCATTAGTAACTCGACCACAGTTATTAAGTAAACAGAGGATTGATTTGCTTTGGACCTTATATTGATCTCAGAGTACTAAAAGACAGAAAAGAGGAGCTTCATGAGGCACTGACGGTCCTTATGAGGGATATAGTTGTCATGTATCCTACATGGCTACTGTTGGTACTATCACAATGTGTGTCACCAGAGGGCACAGCAGTGGGAGACTCGTAGGTTACCTGTACAGGTGTGCCTGGCCTAGTATAAAAGGCAGGCCACTAAGTGTGATCCTCACTCTGGAGTTAACTAATAAAGGACTAAGGTAACTACAGTTCAAATACAACACATTGCCTTGTGGAGTCATTATTACAGCATCTAAGGACACAACAATTGGCGACGAGATTACGAACTTTCACGCGAAAATGGCTACCCTTGGTGCGTTGCAGCAGTTCGCCGATGATGATGAATGGGACGCCTTTGTGGAGCGGCTAGAACATTTCTTCACAGCAAACGACCTGGCAGGAGACGACCCGGCCACACTGGCTGATAAGCGCCGAGCTATCTTGCTAACCAGTTGTGGGCCCACCGTCTATGGCCTCGTCAGGGACTAGCTGGCACCAGCAAAGACAATGACCAAGACGTACAAGGAGCTCGTAATCCTGGTCCATGAGCAACTCAAGCCCAAGGAGAGCATCCTCACAGCGAGACACCGGTTCTATACCCATCGACGGCCCGAAGGCCAGGAAGTCGCGAAGTACGCCGCAGACCTCAGGAGGCTGGCGGCACCGTGCGAGTTCAGCAACCACCTCAACGAAGCGCTGTGGGACATTTTTATCATTGGAACTGGCCATGAGAGCCTTCTTCATAAGCCAATTTGACAAGGTCCCACACAAGAGATTGGTGTGCAAAATCAAAGCACATGGTATTGGGAGTAATGTATTGACGTGGATAGTGAACTGGTTGGCAGACAGGAAGCAAAGTCGGGATAAACGGGTCCTTTTCAGAATGGGAGGCAGTGACTAGTGGAGTGCCGCAGGGATCAGTGCTGGGACCCCAACTCTTTACAATATACATTAACGATTTAGATGAAGGAATTGAGTGTAATATCTCCAAGTTTGCAGATGACACTAAACTGGGAGGTGGTGTGAGCTGTGAGGAGGATGCTAAGTGGCTTCAGGGTGACTTGGACAGGTTAGGTGAGTGGACAAATGCATGGCAGATGCAGTATAATGTGGATAAATGTGAGGTTATCCACTTTGGGGGCAAAAACACGTGTATCTGTAAAGCATGCACTCCCATGTTCCGCCACCAGGGAGCGCATCCCCTGAAGTCCCAAGGGATCCCAGTATCCCTTGCGAGCACTACATATAAGCCGGCCCCTAAGGCCTGTTACTCACTCTGGAGTGTCTTAATAAAGACTGCGGTCACTGTTAATTTAACCTCCCTATGTGCAGTCTCATCTGTGTTAGGAACACAACAACTGGCGACGAGTACACGAATCCAACGCAAAGATGCAGCAAACTGTGGGCATCCTGGAGAAGTTCTCGGAAGGTGAGGACTGGGAAACCTATGTCGAACGGTTAGACCAGTACTTTGTAGCCAACGAGCTGGACGGAGAAGGAAGCGCTGCAAAAAGGAGAGCGGTCCTCCTCACGGTCTGCGGGGCACCGACCTACAGCCTTATGAAGAATCATCTGGCTCCGGTGAAACCCACAGATAAGTCATATGAGGAGCTGTGTACACTGGTTCGGGAGCATCTTAACCCGAGGGAGAGCGTGCTGATGGCAAGGTATCGGTTCTATACGTACCAACGATCTGAAGGTCAGGAAGTGGCGAGCTACGTCGCCGAGCTAAGGACAATGTGAGTTTGATGGCTACCTGGAGCAAATGCTCAGAGACTTTTTTGTACTGGGCATTGGCCACGAGACCATTCTACGAAAACGTTTGACTGCAGAGACACCGACCCTCAGTAAGGCCATTGCAATAGCACAGGCGTTTATGTCCACCAGTGATAACAGCAAACAAATCTCTCAGCACACAAGTGCTAGCAATATTCATAAATTAACTGGAACTGTGTTTGCGAGCAGAAATGTACAGGGCAGAACCCACGAGTCTGCAACTGCCAGCAGGCCTCAGGTGACGCAGGTGACTCAGAGTCCGCAACAGACGAGCTGCAAGCTCTGCAAAACCTGCTAACCACCACGTGACAGAGGAAGATCAGTCCATGGTGGACCAAAGCAATTTCGAGCCTCAGAGAGAGGAGGCAGATGCTGAAGTACACTGGGTGCACACATTTTCAACGAAATGTCCAGCTATAATGATAAACGTAAAATTGAATGGCTTACCCGTAGCCATGGAACTGGACACTGGTGCTAGCCAATCCATCATGAGTAAAAAGATGTTGAGAGACTGTGGTGCAACAAGGCACTCAGACCAGCCCTGAGCCCCATCCACACGAAACTGAGAATGTACACCAAAGAGCTTACCACTGTCCTGGGCAGTGCCATGGTCAAGGTCACCTACGAGGGCATGGTACACGGACTGCCACTCTGGATTCTCCCGGACAATGGCCCCACACGGCTTGGAAGGAGCTGTCTGGTCAAAATCCGCTGGAACTGGGATGATATCCGAGCACTATCATATGTCGATGATGCCTCTTGTACTCAGGTTCTTAACAAATTTCCTTCCCTTTTTGAGCCAGGCATTGGAAACTTTTCCGGGGCGAAGGTACATGGCCACTTGGTCCCAGAGGCACGACCCATTCGCCACAAGGCGCGAGCTGTACCTCACATGATGGGGGAGAGAGTGGAAATCGAGCTGGACAGGCTGCAATGTGAGGGTATCATCTCCCCAGTGGAATTCAGCAAGTGCGCCAGTCCGATTGTTCCAGTACTCAAAAGTGATGGCACGGTCAGGATTTGCGGCAATTATAAAGTAACTATTAATCGTTTCTCGCTACAGGACCAATACCCGCTACCTAAGGCAGACGACCTATTTGCGACACTGGCAGGAGGCAAGACGTTCACGTAGCTCGACCTGACTTCAGCCTACATGACGCAGGAGCTGGAGGAGTCTTCGAAGGGCCTCACCTGCATCAACACGCACTAGGGACTGTTCATCTACAACAGATGCGAGTGTGGCATTCGGTCGGCTGCAGCGATCTTTCAGAGAAACATGGAGAGCCTACTCAAGTGGTTTTTCAGGACGACATATTGGTCATGGGTCGGGACACCGTCGAGCACCTACAAAACCTGGAGGAGGTCCTCCAGCGACTGGATCGCGTAGGGCTGCGGCTGAAGAGGTCAAAATGCGTCTTCATGGCAACAGAAGTGGAGTTTTTGGGGAGAAAGATCGCGGCGGACGGCATTCGGCCCACAGACGCCAAGACAGAGGCTATCAGGAAAGCACCCAGGCCACACAATGTCACGGAGCTGCGGTCGTTCCTGGGACTCCTCAACTATTTTGGTAACTTCCTACCGGGGTTAAGCAGCCTGTTAGAGGCCCTACATGTGTTATTGCGTAAAGGTGAGAACTGGGTATGGGGAAAAAAAAACAATTGCTTTTGAGAAAGCCAGAAACATTTTATGCTCCAACAAGCTGCTTGTATTGTATAACCCGTGTAAAAGACTCATGCTAGCATGTGATGCGTCGTCGTACAGAATCGGGTGTGTGTTACAACAAGCTAACGTTGCGGGGAAGTTGCAACCTGTCACCTATGCTTCCAGGAGCTTGTCTAAGGCCGAGAGGGCCTACAGCATGATTGAGAAAGAGACATTTAGCGTGTGTGTTCTGGGTAAAGAAAATGCATCAGTACCTGTTTGGCTTCAAATTTGAGCTGGAAACCGATCACAAGCCCCTCATATCCCTGTTCGCTGAAAACAAGAGGATAAATACTAATGCCTCAGCCCGCATACAAAGGTGGGCACTCACGCCACAGGCCAGACACCGAGAACTGTGCAGATGCTCTCAGTCGGCTACCATTGCCCACCACGGGGTGGAAATCGCGCAGCCTGCAAACGTGTTGATGGTGGCGCAGCCCGCAGACTTATTGATGGTCATGGAAGCGTTTGAAAATGATAAATCACCTGTCACAGCCCGCCAGATTAGGACTTGGACCAGCCAAGATCCTCTGCTGTCCCTAGTAAAAAACTGTGTACTGCATTGGAGCTGGGCCAGCATCCCCGTTAAAATGTAAGAGCTAATCAAGCCGTTCCAGCGACGAAAGGACGAGCTGTCCATTCAGGCAGACTGCCTGTTGTGGGGTAACCGTGTAGTGCTACCCAAAATGGGCAGGGAGACATTCATCTCGATCTCCATAGCACACACCCGGGTATAGTAATGATGAAAGCGATAGCCAGATCCCATGTGTGGTAGCCCGGTATCGACTCTGACTTAGAGTCCTGTGTACGGTAATGCAACGTGTGTGCTCAGTTGAGCAACGTGCCCAGAGAGGCGCCACTAAGTTTGTGGTCCTGGCCCTCCAGACCATGGTCGAGGATCCATGTCGACTATGCAGGCCCGTTTCTTGGTAAAATGTTCCTGGTGGTGGTGAACGCTTTTTCAAAATGGATTGAATGTGAAATAATATCGGGAAGCACCGCCACCGCCACCATTGAAAGCCTGAGGGCCATGTTTGCCAGCCACGGCCTGCCTGACATACTGGTCAGTGACAACGGGCCATGTTTCACCAGTGATGAATTTAAAGAATTCATTACCCGCAATGGGATCAAACATGTCACCTCGGCCCCGTTTAAACTAGCCTCCAATGGGCAGGCAGAGCGGGCAGTACAAACAATCAAACAGAGCCTCAAATGAGTCACAGAGGCTCACTCCAAACCCGCCTTTCCCTCAGCTACCGCACGAGACCCCACTCACTCACAGGGGTGCCCCCGGCTGAGCTACTCATGAAAAGGACACTTAAAACCAGACTCTCGCCCCAACCTGCATGATCAGGTAGAGAGCATACGGCAGCAACAAAATGTAAACGATGATCGCGCCACTGTGTCACGGGAAATTGATCTGAATGATCCTGTATATGTGCTAAACTATGGACATGGTCCCAAGTGGATCGCGGGCATCGTGATAGCTAAAGAAGGGAGTAGGGTGTTTGTAGTCAAACTAGACAATGGACAAATTTGCAGAAAGCACCTGGACCAATGAGGCTGTGGTTCACAGACTGCCCTGAATAACCCACAGCAGACACCACCTTTTTCGAGCCCACAACACACACCCAAAGGATCAACGACACCACCCTGGACCAGGAAATCGAACCCATCACGCCCAATAGCCCAGCAAGGCCAGGCTCACCTAGCAGCCCTGCATGGCCAACAACACGCCAACCCTGCGAGGGCACAGCCAACACACCAGAACAGACATTTGTACCGAGGCGGTCCACCAGGTAAAGAAAGGCTCCTGACTACTTCACCTTGTAAATAGTTTTCACTTTGACTTTGGTGGGGGAGTGATGTGTATCTGTAAAGCATGCACTCCCATGTTCCGCCGCCAGACAGCACATCCTCTGAAGTCGCAAGGGATCCCAGCATCCCTTGGGAGCACTGCATATAAGCAGGCCCCTAAGGCCTGTTACTCTCTCTGGAGTGTCTTAATAAAGACTGAGGTCACTGTTACTTTAACCTCCCTGTGTGCAGTCTCATCTGTGTTAGGAACACAACAAACACGAAGGCAGAATATTATCTGAATGGCGTCAAATTAGGAAAAGGGGAGGTGCAACAAGACCTGGGTGTCATAGTTCATCAGTTATTGAAAGTTGGCATGCAGGTACAGCAGGTGGTGAAGAAGGCAAATGGTATGTTGGCCTTCATAGCTAGGGAATTTGAGTATAGGAGCAGCGAGGTCTTACTGCAGTTGTACAGGGCCTTGGTGAGACCTCACCTGGAATATTGTGTTCAGTTTTGGTCTCCTTATCCGAGGAAGGACATTCTGGCTATTGAGGGAGTGCAGCGAAGGTTCACCAGACTGATTCCAGGGATGGCTGGACTGACATATGAGGAGAGACTGGATCAACTGGGCCTTTATACACTGGAGTTTAGAAGGATGAGAGGGGATCTCATAGAAACCTATAAGATTCTGACGGGACTGGACAGGCTAGATGTGGGAAGAATGTTGGGGAAGTCCAGAACCAGGGGACACAGGCTTAGGATAAGGGGTAGGTCATTTAGGACTGAGATGAGGAGAAACTTCTTCACTCAGAGAGTTGTTAGCCTGTGGAATTCCCTGACGCAGAGAGTTGTTGATGCCAGTTCACTGGATATATTCAAGAGGGAGTTAGATATGGCCCTTACGGCTAAAGGGATCAAGGGGTATGGAGGGAAAGCGGGAAAGGGGTACCGAGGTGAATGATCAGCCATGATCTTATTGAATGGAGGTGCAGGCTCGACGGGCCGAATGGCCTACTCCTGCACCTATTTTCTATGTTTCTATGTTTCTACTGTCGGCGGATACCACAGTCACACTGTAGAAGGCCATCTCTGTGAGCTAGTCATTCATGACCTCAACCTGCGGCTCTAGGCAGATGACTCACCCTCAGGATTCAAACCCGGCAAGTACTGTGCACAGAGTGGCGCCGTTTAGAGGCTGGACTGTAGAGCACGAACCCTCAGGGAAGAGAGAACAGGCCCCCGAGTCCCTTAACTTAGAGTCCGTTGAGGGGGGCTAATCGAGTAGCACCGTGCTGGTGTTGCGGAGGGCATCACAGGGCTCACCAGTGCTGGTTTAAAGACAATGTATGCAAAGGCTGCAGCACAAAGGGCCACTTCCAGCGAATGTGTAAAAGAACTATGACTCACTGTGTCGATGAAGAGTCTGCAGATAGCCAGGAATCCAGCGCGGATTATGAATCGATAGGCAGAGAGATAGCCCAGTCCCACGGGGAGGTACATAGCATGTTTACCTGCATCACCGAGTGTTCCCCGCTGAAGAAGGAAGTCGAGATGGAGGGCATTCCAGTCTTCATGGAAGTGGACATGGGGGCGAGCCA
Source organism: Pristiophorus japonicus (assembly GCF_044704955.1). Lineage (NCBI taxonomy): Eukaryota > Metazoa > Chordata > Chondrichthyes > Pristiophoridae > Pristiophorus > Pristiophorus japonicus. The sequence continues at coordinate 215,064,903 of NC_091979.1, read as the reverse complement.
GTCAGTGATGAATCAAGAGCCTTTCAGAGGCTAAGGGACAATCAAGCTGGTCCCGGTTCAGGCAAAGCTGCGCACCTACACTGATTAAATTATCCCAGTCATTGGTAGCCCGAATGTAAAGGTACTCCATGATGGCGCGATGCACAAGTTACCTCTGTGGATTGTTGCAGGTGATGGACCTTCTGCTCGGCAGAAGGTGGATGGAGAAGATCCATTGGAAATGGGAAGACTTCACCCCTCCACTGATTGAAGCCCTTTGCACGAAGAGGCACAGCAAGCCCTCACCTGAGAGTGAACCCGGCACCGGAGAGCAGACCAGCACAGCACCCGAGACACAGACTGCTCAGCATGACTGCATGGAGATGATCCAGCCGAGCTGACCCGAATGCACCTTCCAGGCTCCAGTGGCAGGACTCCGGTGGTTCCAAAGGCAGCTTCCCAGCTTCGGAGGCAGAACCGGGGAGAAGAGGATCACCGCAGTAGACATCGTGGATGGAGGAAAGATGGCGCCCAAACCACGAGGTGAGGCTCTGACACAAAGATGGCCGCGGCCAGACCACGAGGTGCAGCGCTGATGGAGCAACACATGGCACCAAACGGAAAAGCGGATTGGGGTAAAGAAAGCAAGACTCTCTTAAAGGAGGCCTGCAACCCACTACAATTAAAGGAACAGTTCACACACTTAAGCAATGTAATAGTAATTGTAAGTCAGAGGAAAAAAGTGTAATTGATCATGTAAAATGTGTAACTGATAATCTGAATTGTATATACGCAACCAGCGAGGAAAATTCGCTCGATTATGTAAAATGTGTATTTGATGATCTGAACTGTGCACACACAACCAGCGAGGAAAAGTCGCGCGATCGCAATCGGACCCACAGTAATGAAAAGTTGTACGATGCAGGGTTTCAACTGCATGCAGCCAATGCAGCGGGCAGACACCCATCGGGAGCACACAGATCCAGCGAGGTATCCAATGCTGTAGCCTGTGTCCCAGGGACCAGAATCATGCACCACATGTGGCCACAAACAGCCAACACACACAAGCTGCAGAGCAAGCCACCTCAGCAGGGCAACGGCACCGGTATCGATACCCTGCCCCTGATCGGCTCCACCTCTCAGGCACCCGATGGCACCAACTGCCACGAGACTGTAGGAGCAGACTGTGCTAAGGCGCAGTCCCCAGACCCCATCACTACCAAGGCCATACTCGTAAATGTAGGGTCACTCATAGAAACATAGAAACATAGAAAATAGGTGCAGGAGTAGGCCATTCGGCCCTTCTAGTCTGCACCGCCATTCAATGAGTTCATGGCTGAACATTCAACTTCAGTACCCCATTCCTGCTTTCTCGCCATACCCCTTGATCCCCCTAGCAGTAAGGACCTCATCTAACTCCTTTTTGAATATATTTAGTGAATTGGCCTCAACAACTTTCTGTGGTAGAGAATTCCACAGGTTCACCACTCTCTGGGTGAAGAAGTTCCTCCGCATCTCGGTCCTAAATGGCTTACCCCTTATCCTTAGACTGTGACCCCTGGTTCTGGACTTCCCCAACATTGGGAACATTCTTCCTGCATCTAACCTGTCTAACCCCGTCAGAATTTTATATGTTTCTATGAGGTCCCCTCTCATTCTTCTGAACTCCAGTGAATACAAGCCCAGTTGATCCAGTCTTTCTTGATAGGTCAGTCCCGCCATCCCGGGAATCAGTCTGGTGAACCTTCGCTGCACTCCCTCAATAGCAAGAATGTCCTTCCTCAGGTTAGGAGACCAAAACTGTACACAATACTCCAGGTGTGGCCTCACCAAGGCCCTGTACAACCTTAGTAACACCTCCCTGCCCCTGTACTCAAATCCCCTTGCTATGAAGGCCAACATGCCATTTGCTTTCTTAACCGCCTGCTGCACCTGCATGCCAACCTTCAGTGACTGATGTACCATGACACCCAGGTCTCTTTGCACTTCCCCTTTTCCTAATCTGTCACCATTCAGATAATAGTCTGTCTCTCTGTTTTTACCACCAAAGTGGATAACCTCACATTTATCCACATTATACTTCATCTGCCATGCATTTGCCCACTCACCTAACCTATCCAAGTCGCTCTGCAGCCTCACAGCATCCTCCTCGCAGCTCACACTGCCACCCAACTTAGTGTCATCCGCAAATTTGGAGATACTGCATTTAATCCCCTCATCTAAATCATTAATGTACAATGTAAACAGCCACAGTTCCCCCAAAGGAAACCGGAACTAGCCAGGATCCCAAACCAAACAACACCCAGGCAAGCGAGTCAGCAGTTCCCTGCGCACTGCAAGACGACAGTTCCTCAAGGAACAGCAGCAACCCGGGGCGCAAAGAAAGGACAGGGAGGTCACAGACATCTGTGAACTGGCCCAACGCTAGGGACCACGACCACAGCCCCGAGAGCAGGCTACGCGAGCCAACTGGTTTCCCACTGCCAGCACCGGGCACTGAGACGCCACCAGACTGCAGGGACACAACCCAGCAGCTCCGGAACTAGCTTGTCCCCATGCACCGGTCACGGTATCGACAAGGCATCTAACATACTTGTCGCACCACGGAACCACAAAAATAATGCAAAACCCACTTTCCTGAACTTGAATGTACATGAATGGTAGGAGCTCGCACCATAATCAATGTTGGGGCGGGGGGAGAATGGAGAATGGAGTGGTCAGGGACACACACAGACACACACAAACAGCAACCACCAGCACGCTACTGCACCAACCACTCATCCTAGTTTGAAACGACCTGCCAAAGGTCAACCAGACAGAGCCGACATAGAGCTAAGCCCAGAGCACTGTCAATGTATAGGCGATTTGCACTAAAGGCTCAGGGGAGAGTGATGTCTTTATCCTACATGGCCACTATTGGTGCTATCACAAGGTGTGCCACCAGAGGGCACAGCAGTGGGAGACTTGTAGGTTATCTGTACAGGTGTGCCTGGCCTAGTATAAAAGGCAGGCCACCAGGTGTGATGCTCACTCTGGAGTTAGCAAATGCAGGACTAAGGTCATTACAGTTCAAGTACAACACATTGCCTCGTGGAGTCATTACTAGAGCATCTAAGGACACAACAATAGAAAAAGACTTGGATTATTTTAGTGCCTTTCACGACCACCGGACGGCTCAAGGGCTTTGCAGCCAATTAAGTACTTTTGGAGTGTAGTCACTGTTGTAACGTGGAAAAAAGGAAAGATGCTGGTGACTTTGAACTGGGCTAACTTGATGGCCATTTTCAAAAGGCCTATGATGTGACACACCTTAACTTCTAAAAAGCTGTCTGTGATATATTCACAGAGCACAGCACACACAGCTCCTAACATGGCAGGCAGCTCTCTCGGAAACCTCCGGAAATCTGCCTGGTTCTGCTTATTATTAACCCTGCACTTGCAGTACACAATACGTCCACATCCACAGTGTGGAGCTACAAACATTACAAGCTTACAGACATTACACTTCTCCCTCCTTAATGAAAAAGTTATTATAACAAACATCATACATAACTTTCATGTTTATACATAACATAGGATATAAACTTATTTTTTTTCCATATTTACAAATTTAACTTTACCACTTGTTTTCTGTTTCGAAGAGGATACCTTCGCTCTCGAACAGAACCTTCCAAACATGGCGTCGATTTCACACTCATTCGAGGCTCATCCTGAGGAACGTTTTCCTCCATGGAATTTCCTTGATTGTCATTTGAACTCACTCTAACTTCAGGCCCTTTGTTTTCCTGACTCGGATTCAGACTTTCATTCTGATTCTCTCCTGGATTTGTTTCCAGTACATTGGATTTAGGATTTGCTACTGGTGTATCAAAACTATCTGATGAGTCAGAAATAATTGAATCATTCCCACCTTCAACTCCTTCCATGTCTGTAGGTAAAATATGATCAATATGAACAAACCTAACCTGTCTATTATCAAACATCTTTACCAAATATGTGCGAGGACCACATATCTTCACCACTCTTCCTGGTAACCACTTTAACCATTTATGCTGATGGTTCTTCACTCTCACCTTCTGGTTTAATTTCACACTTCTCTTTTACTCTACCTCTATCATGATTCTCTTTCTGTCTTAATTGTGTCTCTTCTACGGACTGTGCCAAATTTGGCTTTAACAACGAGAATCTGATTCAAGGCTGTCATTTGAGAAACAACTTTGCTGGTGTTCTACCTGTAGTTCTATGAGGAGTATTTCGATATGTAATCAAAAAATTAGCTAATTTGTGATCCAGTGACAACTGTCGTTTCCTTGGATTTGGATCTAACATTTGTTTTATGAGGGTACGTTTTACAATTTGTACAGTGCGCTCTGCTGCACCATTCGAAGCAGGATGGTATGGTGGAACCTTGGTATTTTTCACACCATTTTTGCTCGTGAATTGTGCAAATTCTTCTGAACGAAATTGTGGTCCATTATACGAAACAATTTCTTCAGGGAGGCCAAATGAAAAAATAATTTTTGTAAAATGTCCAATGTTTTACTTGTTGTTATTTTCCACATTGGAAACACCTCAACCCACTTCAATGGCTATCAATCACAATGAACAATTGTTGTCCTTCTAACTCAGCAAAATCAATGTGTAGCCTTTGCCACACCCTGGGAGGCCATTTCCATGGCTGTAATGGTACTGGTGGTGGGTGCTTGCTTACCGATTGACATGTCGTACACTGACTCACGATGTACTCTATATCTTTATCAAGACCTGGCCACCATAAATAACTGCGTGCAGAACTCTTGGTCAAGCACATTTCCAGGTGCTGGTCATGGAGGTCTCCTAATAATTTGGACCTGAATTTATTTGGTATAACCACTCTTACACCCCACATGATTCAATCTTTATCGACTGATAATTCATTCCTATGAATGAAGAATGGATGTGTATCTTTGTCTGTTACCTGGTTTGGCCATCCATTTGCAATATACTCATACACCTTTGACATCACTGGGTCACATTTGGTTGCTCTACCAATCTCTTCAGCTGTGACTGTTCATCAATGTATGAAAAATAAAACACTTCTTCCCTATCAGGTGTAACTTGTGATGGGGAAGGCAATCTAGACATTGCATCAGCATTACTGTGATCAGCTGATCATCTGTATTCAATATCATATGTATATGCTGACAAATTCAAAGCCCATCTCTGCATTCGGGTTGCAGCTAATGTTGGAACTGGGGACTTTGGATGGAGGATTGCTGTTAGGAGCTTATGGTCCGTAATGATGGTAAACTTACGACCATACAAGTATTTGTGGAACTTCTTGACTCCAAAAATTAATGCCAAAGCTTCCCTTTCAATTTGCACATAATTACTCTCACTGGCACTGAGAGTGCGTGAAGCAAAAGCAATTGGTCTCTCCTCCCCACTACTTAATACATGAGAGATTACTGCCCCAACTCCATATGGAGAGGCATCACATGCTAGCTTAATCTCCTTAGATATGTCATAGTGAACTAACATAGTACTCTCTACCAATTTGCTTTTACACTCCTTGCATGCTGTATCGCATTCTTTTGACCACTTCCAATGGACCTGTTTTTTCAAAAGTTCATTCAGTGGATGTAATACTGTAGCCAAATTTGGTAGGAACTTCCCATAATAGTTCAAAAGACCCAAGAATGAACGAAGTTCAGTGACATTCCTGGGAGTGGGTGCATTTCTAATTGCATCCAATTTTTCCATGGTTGGAAGTAAACCATCTTTGTCTACTCTGTACCTTAAGTACTCCACTGAGTTTTTAAATAACTTACACTTACGAGCAGACACTCATACTCTGTGCTTCTCTAGCCATTTGAGGACTTCATTCAATATGTTATTATGAATTTGCCTATTTGGTGCTGAAATTAGTATGTTATCCAAATAACATACTACCCCTTCAATACCTTGCAAAATCTGGTTCATCACCCCTTGGAATATAGCAGGGGCGGAAGACACTCCAAACGGTAGCCTATTAAATTGATATAGGCCTAGATGAGTATTTATAGTCAAACATGACTTGGACTCCTCATCTAGTTCAAGCTGTAAGTAGGCATTCGTAAGATCCAGTTTTGAGAAGATCTGACCACCTGTCAGTGTTGTGAACAAATCTTCTATATTCGGCAATGTATTGGGGATATTACCCTCAAGAACCTGGTTTATGCTTACTTTATAATCACCACACAATCTTACCTTACCATCAGACTTAGGTACGACAACAAAGGGTGTAGGATATACTAGCTTTGGAAGGGGTACAGAGACGATTCACTAGGCTGATTCGAGAAATGAGGGGGTTACCTTATGATAATAGATTGAGTAGACTGGGTCTTTACTCCTTGGAGTTCAGAAGGATGAGGGGTGATCTTATAGAAACATTTAAAATCATGAAAGGGATAGACAAGATAGAGGCAGAGAGGTTGTTTCCATTGGTAGGGGAGACTAGAACTAGGGGGCACAGCCTCAAAATACGGAGGAGCCAATTTAAAACCGAGTTGAGAAAGAATTTCTTCTCCCAGAGGGTTGTGAATCTGTGGAATTCTCTGCCCAAGGAAGCAGTTGAGGCTGGCTCATTGAATGTTTTCAAGTCAAAGATAGATAGATTTTTAAGCAATAAGGGAATTAAGGGTTATGGGGAGAGGGCGGGTAAGTGGAGCTGAGTCCACGACCAGATCAGCCATGATCTTATTGAATGGCGGAGCAGGCTCGAGGGGCTAGATGGCCTACTCCTGTTCCTAATTCTTATGTTCTTATGTTCTAATTACATCGATCTATCTTACAAATAATGTTCTCAGTCTCTAGTCTTTTGAGTTCTTGCTCAGCTTTCTCCTTGAGTACATATGGTACGGAACGTGGCTTGTAGTAAACCGATCTAGCGTCCTTCTGTACCCTGACACTCGCCTTGAAGCCTTGGATCGGACTGCCCGTTTCGCAGAATACCTTCGGATACTTCTTGATAACCTCTTCCATTGATGAAAATCTCGCTGCCACTCAGAAAATCTTACTCCAATCCAGCTTCAGTGAGCTCAACCAATTTCTTCCTAGTAAGGCGGGCTTGTCTCCTTTCACTACTATTAAAGGCAAGTTCTGAAATTGATCTTTATATTTCACCGGTACGGTGATACGACCTACCACAGGAATTTTCTCTCCCGAGTAGCCTCGCAGCTCTATCTTGGATTTCTCCAGTTGAAAATCACGCAATTTGTCGCGGTATAGTGACTCCGGTACTACACTCACGGATGCACCCATGTCAATTTCCTTGGTATCTTGAATCCCGCAACATCTATGTGGATTTTGATGCTTTCTGAATCGCTGTCCGTTAACCTCGTGCTCCTGATGACGTGTAACTCTAACATCTCCTTGTCCTGTTGTTGTTCTTCCATGCTATGTAGTCTCTTGAGATTTCTACTCATAGCTTTGAATGTTGGACTCATAGCTTTGAAAGCTGGTTTACCCTTCAGTCGGCATGCCTTCGCAAGATGCCCAGTCTTCCTGCAGAAGACACACTCTGCCTTCACGTATGGACAACTTTGAGCAATGTGTTGTCCCAGGCACCTATAGCACGACTTCGACGCTCTGTTAGAATTTCCAGTTTCTGAGACTTTGGGCCCCCACCATCTTTTACCTTGAACCTGCAGGTGAGTTACCTCGTTTGACTGATGACCGTAATTATTATTAATTCTCGGGAATATTGTTCGGCCATGCCCATCAACCTCACTGCCTGACAAGCAATCTCAAAAGTCAAGTCATCCGTCGTCAATAACTTCCTTCTGATTGCATCATTTTACACCCACAAACAAAACGATCCCGTAATGCTCAGTTTTGAAAGTTTCCAAAATTACAGCGCATCGATAGCTTTTTTAATGCAACGATGTAATCACTGAGACTCTCATCAGTCTTTTGATTCTGAATCCCGAAAAGATAGCTTTCAGCAATTTCTAACGGTTTGGGGTTATAGTGCTGCTCCAGCTTCATTAAAATTTCTTTAAGCGTTGTGTCCTTTGGCTCGTCAGGCACAAGCAGATTTACAAGGGTTTCGTATAATGTCGGACCCGCCTCTGATAAGAAGATCGCTTTCTTACGTTCCAACACAGCCCGGTTTTGGACTGCATTGTCTGGAACTTCGATTATGTTATTTGCAGTGAAATACATTTCTAGCCAATCCACATACGCTTTAAAACGTTCCTGGTCATGTCTATATTCACCCAAATATCCCAATACACCTGCCATTTTAATCTCTAGCTGTTCACACCATATGCTGTATTTACCTCGGATTTTGTAGCTTTTTTCCAAAGACAGAAACTTCCAAAGTCTCTCTGTCGGCTGTCTGAATCCTTCACCAACAAAATTTAAGCTTTAAATCATCCGAAAAATTCTATCTCAATCGCCAAATGTGATATCTTCACAGAGCACAGCACACACAGCTCCTAACATGGCAGGCAGCTCTCTCAGAAGCCTCCGGAAATCTGTCTGGTTCTGTTTATTATTAACCCTGCACTTGCAGTACACAATATGTCTACATCCACAAAGTGGAGCTGCAAACATTGCAAGCTTACAGTCATTACACTGTCGACAAAGTTCCTCACAAAAGGCTCTTTGTTATGTTCAAAGCTTTAGGGATTTAGGGAAGAATCAGCATGAGTGTTTGGAGAGAAAAAGGGGAAAATTCAATAGCTGCAAATTCACGGTGTTGGGGATGGACACTGTTGAGATATACCCTTGAGGCAAGAGCTAGGAGTACAGAAGTGGAAATTGTACTGGCTAGTTCATCCTAGCACAGCTCCCACAGTCACTAACATTAGAAGGGAAAAACACTGCACAAAAGAGTCACTTATAAAAGCAGAGAGCTTGACAGAGTGGATGATGGAAGGATGTTTCCCCTGGCTGGAGAGTCTAGAACTAGGGGGTCACAGTTTCAAGTAAGTGGTCAGCCATTTAGGACTGAAATGAGGAGCACAAATTCTGACAATGTGTCCTGTGTCCTCAATAAGTGGCCAGAGTGAGGTTCTAATTAAGGGGGAAAGGAGAACAGTTAATGAGGTTATCGCGAGCTGGTCACCTGAGGCTTTATTTCTTACTGTAGATTAACCAGGACTGTATTGTAAGAAAAAAGAAAAAGACTTGCATTTATCGAGTGCCCTTTCACAACAACAATAAGAACTTGTATTTATATAGCACCGTTAATGTAGTGAAACGTCCCAAGGCACTTCCCAGGAGTATTATGCGCTAAAAATTTGACACCAAGTCGTGTACGTAGAAATTAGCGCAGGTTACCAAAAGCTTGGTCAAAGAGGTATGTTTTAAGGAGTGTCCTGAAGGAGAAAAGAGAGGTAGAGAGGTGGAGAGGTTTAGGCAGGGAGTTCCAGAGTTTGGGGCCTAGGCAACAGAAGGCACGGCCACCAATGGTTGAGCGATTATAATCAGGGATGCTCAGGAGGTCAGAATTAGAGGAGCTCAGACATCTCAGGCAGTTGATAAGCCCCAAAGCACTTTACAGCCAATGAACATTTTGAAGTGTAGTCATCGCTTTAATGTAGGAAACGCAGCAACCAATTTGTGCACAGCAAAGTCCCACAAACAGCAATGTGATAATGATCTTATAATCTGGTTTTAGTGATGTTGATTGAGGGATAAATATTAGCCAGGGCATTGGAGATAACTCCCCTGCTCTTCTTTGAAATAGTGCCATTGGATCTTTTATGTTTAGCTGAGAGCAAGCGGGGCTTCAGTTTAATGTTGCATTCGAAAGACGCCACGTCCGACAATGCAGTGCTCCCTCAGCACTGCACTGGAGTGCCAGCCTAGATTTTTGTGTTCAAATCTTTGGAGTGGGACTTGAACCCACAACCTTCTGACTCTGAGGTGCTACCCACTGAACTATAACGGACACCACTACAGACAGGGGCAAAAGACAAACTACCTGAACATGCAGAGGAAAAAAACCCACAGTACTGAGGACTTAAAACCCTTTTGTGATTCCTTACTATAGACAAGTGCCGGAGGCTGTCTTCTTACCGTGTAATGATGGGATCCATTGCATAGTTTGGTCCAAAACAGCGAAGGCTTCCTCTTCCACCCAGACCGGTCCTTCCCACTGGATTCCTGAAACATTCATGGGCAAGATTTTGGCTGCAACATCTCGAAAGTTAGTAACCAAACACTGTGCTGCCACAAGAGGGCTGAGCAGAAATTCACCTCACTGCATGGGCCGGTCTCCAATCCCAGGACACACAAGGTCATTTCAATATTAGGGGCCGGTCCCACCTCTCAGGCCATGGGATATTGGAGCTGTTCTCTGCTGACCTGAGGGGAGGGAGCACTGGGGCCACAGACAAACTGCCTGAACATACAGAGGAAATTTACTAGAATGGTCCAAGGGATAAGGGTCTTCAGTTATGTGGAGCGACTGGAGAAGCTGGGGTTGTTCTCCTGAGAGCAGAGAAGGGTCAGGGGAGATTTAAAAGCAGGAAGAGCTTTGATAGAGTAAATAAGGAGAAACTGTTTCCGCAGGAGGGTCTGTAACCAGAGGACACAGATTTAAGGTAATTGACCAAAGAACCAGAGGCGAGATGAGGAGAATGTTTTGACGCAGCGTGTCGTGATGACCTGGAATGCACTGCCTGAAAGGGTGGTGGAAGAAGATTCTATAGTAACTTTCAACAGGGAATTGGATAAGTACTGAAAGGGAAATATTTGCAGGGCTATGAGGAAAGAGCTGGGGAATGGAACTAATTGGATAGCTCATTCAAAGTGCTGGCACAGGCATGATGGGCTGAATGGCCTCCTTCTATACTGTATCATTCTATGATTCTATGTTAAGTCCTTCAGCTCCCAGAATGGTCAGCCCCCAAGTCAAATGACAGTCAATGGAGGAGAAATTTGGTCGTGCCTCTTGCGGCGTTGTCCCGCACGGAGTGGTACATTTCGCACCAGCAAATGGCTTGCGTCTGCCGCCGCAAAATTCATCAGCTGGGCCCTGAGTTTGGAGCACCGGGCTAAGGGAGGCACTCACACCTCTTTTAAGGTGCTAGGCCGGCTGAGCCACTGAAAATCCCAAGCGAAACAGCCGGCCTGGGAGCGCCCTAACAGAGGCTTCCATGGAGAAAAAAACCCCGTAAAAAAAAAACCCAACAAAAACATTGCACTTCATTACTGACGCAACCGCAACATAAATCACAAAAAGATAAAAAAGAAAAACAATCACACTTACCTGAGGTAAACAGTTCTTCAATCACTTCGGCTGGTACAACTTGGAATGCCCCGAGGGCATTCATGGACTCTACGGAGCGGGCACGATCCAAATATCAAGCCGATGTCGCAAGCAGAGACGTTACACTCCGGCTTGCCTCTCCCGGGTGGTACTGCTCTGCACCCCCGGAAACCCGGCACCAAATGTCCCAGTGGGGCGCTGGAAGTTGGCTGTCCAGGCACAAGTGCTTTTCACTGCCATTGCCGCCCCTCCGGGGCACTAAGAGGGGCAGCAAAAGATCAAAAATCCAGCCCATTAAGTCTGGGATTGATTGCTGTTCAAACTCCTCTTAGAGGAACCCACACACTGTGGAGGCTTCCTGCACCAGCCGTGTGTCTGTAGTGGCCATGCTGCTAGAAAATCAGATGACATTTCTAAGGTGAACCAGAAATTTCCGCACCCTAGACCTGCACCAAAACTGTCTTCAGGCTGGGAGGGGTTGGGCAGGAGAAGGGGCCTCTCTCCCCCAATTCTAATTTTTTATTCCAGCTCTCAAGGGTTGGGAAATCTGTGAGAGAAGATTTCTGGCCCCTCTACCACATTACACCCATGCTCCATCCTGTGAAAGTACTGACATTGAATCTATAAAGGAAGAAAGAAAGAAAGATCTTGCATTTTATATATCACCTTTCACATCCTCAAGATGTCCCAAAGCACTTCACAGCCAATATAATGTAGACAAACATCAATTTGTACACAGCAAGATTCCACAACAAAGGGATAAATGACCAATAATCTGTTTTTAGTGGCATTGGTTAAGGGAATAAATGTTGGGCAGGACAACTCCCTACTTTTCTTCAAATAGTACCATGTGATCTTTTACATCCACCTCAGTTTAATGTCTTATCCAAAAGATGGCACCTCCAACAGTGCAACTGTTCCTCAGTACTGCACAGGAGCATCAGCCCGCAGTAAGTGCTCAAGTCTCTAGAGTGGGACGTGAACCCATGACCTTCTGACTTAGAGCCGAGAATGCTACCACTAAGGTATGGTCGACTCCAATGTTACTGTTGTCTTTGACATTCCTCTATCAGCAAAGCCGTTTCAACCAAAGCCCAAGGTTGCTGCTCACATTTGTTTAAAATGCCCTGATTCCAGCTTTCACTCTCTGTCTAGAGGTTCTACAAGAAGAGATTCTTCTCCTTCCATCTGGAGATTCTCTTTGATAATTTCTGCCACAGCTTCATTCTTGTTTTATATTTTTTCCCTTTTGTTTCTTTCTGTGTCTACACGCGCTCCAAATCCATCCAGCAGGAGTGGCATCTGACTGTTTCCAGCTATAAAACTCTCTGCTCCTGTGGTGATATGTCCGCCCACAGAGGCAAGGCTGAGATCAGGCGGAGTATCGGCACAGAATCTGGTGCTTGGCACTAACACACATTCTTAGCCAGTGCAGTGTGCCATTGTGTCACCACACAACCTGCTCTTGTTTCAAAGCCAAATTTACTTTTAATGTAAACCTGCACACATGCCATTCCTAGTCACTAAGTACTGCAGTAGCTGCAGCCACGAGAGGGCCAGAATGCAGGACACTGCCAAGGTTGGAAAGACGAGAAGGTAAATCTGGAAGTAGTGATTAGGTGACACTACGTTTAAGATTGACGGAGTAAGAGTAGACTGAGGGAGGGGTGGAAGCCTACAGTTCAGAGGTCCACAGAGTAGAAAACGGTGCACTCAGTCTTGATCGCGACAGAGTGAGGCTGCCGGGGATGCAGGAAGGAGGATTATTTGGAGTTTAGGAGGGACAAGAGAGGATTGTTTGGAGGAGCACGGCCTGTAGTGCACTCAATCACATAAACTGATGGTTAAAGACAGTTTGGAGGCTGAAGATGAGAGATGGGCTTCTGGTCAAACCCATGAGAAATAGTAAACTACACAACACTGAATTTCACACCAATAAACTTTCACACAATGGTGGTGGAAAGTAACAGTTTAAAGTTTTCATTTGTGGTTAGAATTTCCATATTGAAAGTGTTAATTGAATGTTGGTGCTGAGTAATTTAGCAGTTTGTTGCATTACTTGTAGAGATTCTTCCTACAGGGTAAATAATGCATAAAATAGCAAGACACGTCACATGAGCAATAGGGTTTAAGCTCGTTGGGTGCTGGTTATCTCCCACTCCTCTATTTCCGCTAATGGGGGATTCAAAAACGGAGGGATAATAAATCTTAAAATTAGAACGAGGCCATTCAGACGGGAAATCAGGAAGCACGTTTTTATACAAATTGAAGTAGAAATCTGGAATTCTCTTGGGAAAACATGAGAACATCTTGGGAGAACATCAGAGAGAGCCAGTATGGATTTGTAAAGGGTAAGTCATGTCTAACAAATCTAGTTGAATCTATTTGAGGAGATAACCAACGGGCAGGTATGGGAACGTCTATCTTTTGTAGGTTAATTACTTGATTAATGACAGCTATCGTCACCAATCAGAAGGTCGGGACACAACAAATAAACTGTAACTTAAACTAAAAATTTAAATGAAACTAAATAAATCAAATTAACATTTTTGTTCTGGAGGGTGATGAAGCACTCCAGTCCCTCCGGTGCCCACCAGTCGCGGAAGGCCTCGAGCGTGGGCACCGCATGCTCAATCTCCAGCGGCAGCCTGGCACAAATGTAACTGTAAAAGAGAGGCAGGCAGTCGGGCAGAACGACCCCCTGACCGCCTGCCGCCTGGACCTGTCGATGGCCACCTTGGGCAGGCCCAGGAATAGTCCTATGAGGAGATCCTCCGACTTGCCCGCACCCCCGCCTCCGCACCCCACCGGTGGCCAAAGATCAGGAACGTAGGACTGAAGTGCCGCCAAAAATTGAGGAGCAGCCCTTTCAAATAGTGGAGCAGGGATTGCAACCTCACACACTCTACATACGCATGAAACATGGACTCCTCTAGGCTGCAGAAAGTGCAGGCGGCCTGGGAGTCCGTATAAGGGACTGTCTATGGATGTTATTTATATGGGCTTCCAGAAGGCACTCAATAAGGTTTCACATAAGAGACTGTTAAAAAAATGAGAGCACATGGAATTGGAGGCACCCTTTTGGCTTGGATTTGGAACTGGTTAGGAGGTAGGAGACAGAGGGGCTAAATTCGATTGCCCCTGAAAATGGGTACGGGGCCTGCAGTACGTGATTAATCTGCACCCGTTGCTTAGCATGTAAAATTTGTGCTGCCTGCTAAGTTAAAAGATTGCAGCATTGAGGCAGTGCAAATGCACTGTTGAGTGGCTGAATGCCTCAGCAGGGGGCCCAAGTTTGTCTGAGGTTTGCATCACTTAAAGCTAGCCTGCATTACTTAAAGCCAGCCAACACCTCTCATTCTGGCTGGAGCAGGCACTGGTATTGACTGGGGAAGAGAGGTTGACCTGCAAATGGAGCAACAGGGAGCAACAGGGAGAGAGTGTGCTCCAAAGTCCTCAGATGCTGCACTGGAGGCCTTGGTGAAGGAGGTGGACAGGAGGAGCGAGGTCCTCTATCCACAGGGGGCCAGGAGGCCCTTTGGACAAACTCTATGAAGGCAGTGGAAGCAGGTAGCTGTGGCGGTCAATGCCAGAAGTCACGCACTGAGGACCTCGATGCAGTGCTGCAAAAAGTTCAACGACCCCACACGAGTGGTCAAGGTCAGTGAATTCATCTTCAAGTGCCATATCCCACCAACTGTACCACTAGCCTCACACACACTGCTCACACACTAGCAAGAAATATAAAAACAGATTATAAGAGCTTCTACAAGTATGTAAAAAGGAAAAAAGTAACAAAAGTAAGTGTTGGTCCCTTAGAGGCTGAGACAGGTGAAATTATACTGGGGAATAAGGAAATGGCAAAGACTTTAAACAGATATTGTGCATCTATCTTCACAGTAGAAGATACAAAAAGCATACCTAAAATAGTGTGGAACCAAGGGGCTAATAAGAGTGAGGAACTTAAAGTAATTAATATAAGTAAAGAAAAACTGCTTGAGAAACTAATGGGACTAAAAGCCGACAAATCCCCTGGACCCGATGGCCTACATCTGAGGGTTCTAAAAGAGGTGGCATTGATTGTGATCTTCCAAAATTCCCTAGATTCTAGAATGATCCCAGGTGGCAAATGTAACTCCACTATTCAAGAAAGGAGGAAGAGAGAAAACAGGATACAGGCCAGTTAGCCTGACATCAGTCCTCAGAAAAATGCTGGAATCAATTGTTAAGGAAATGGTAACAGGGCACTTGGAAAATCATAATATGATTAGGCACAGTCAACATGGTTTTATGAAAGGGACATTGTGTTTAATACATTTATTAGAGTTTTTGATGATGTAACTAGCAGGGTAAATAAAGGGGAACCAGTGAATATAGTACATTTAGATTTCCAAAAGGCATTCAATAAGCTGCCACATAAAAGATTGTTATGCAAGAGAGGGGCTCATGGAGTTTTGGGGTAATATATTAGCATGGATAGAGGATTGGTTAAAGGACAGAAAACAGAGAGTCGGGATAAATGGGTCATTTTCCAGTTGACAGGTTGTAATTCGTGGGATGCCCCAAGGATCAGTGCTGGGCCCTCAGCTATTTACAATATATATTAATGACTTAGATAAGGTGATCAAGTGTAATGTATCCAAGTTTGCTGACATTACAAAGTTAGGTTGGAAAGTAAGCTGTGAGGAAGACACAAAGAGCCTGGAAAAGGATATAGACAGGTTAAGTGACTGGGCAGTAAGGTGGCAGATGGATTATAATGTGGGAAAATGTGAGGCTATTCACTTTGATCGGAAGAATAGAAAAACAAAATATTTTTTAAATGGTGAGAAATTATTAAATGTTGGTATTCAGAGAGATTTAGGTGTCCTTGTACAGGAAACACAAAAAGTTAACATGCAGGTACAGCAAGCAAGGGAGGTAAATGGCATGTTGGCCTTTATTGCAAGGGGGTTGGAGTACAAGAGTAAGAAAGTCTTACTACAATCTTACAGGGCCTTGATGAGACCACACATGGAGCACTGTGCACAGTTTTGGTCTCCTTATCTGAGAAAGGACATGCATGCCTTGGAGGTGGTGCAACTAAGGTTCACTTGATTGATCCCTGGGATGAGAGGGTTATCCTATGAGGAGAGATTGTGTAGAATGGGCCTATACTGTGTGGAGTTTAGAAGAATGAGAGGTAATCTCATTGAAACATATAAGATGTTGAGGGGGATTGACAGGGTAGATGTTGAGAGGTTGTTTCCCCTGGCTGGAGAGTCATAGGGCTAGAACCTTCATTTTTGAGCTTATCGCCCAAAAATGGGCATTATTTCCGGTGTGGGTGGTAAAAAAGGGTTTTCAGATTGCTGGCTTCTTGCCCATTCGCAAAACACCTAGTTTACATTTTTTGAAAATGGGCGTTAGTGTGAGCGATATCAAATGGGCGGCAGCGTTACATTTTTCTGACCTTCTGCCATAAGGTGTGGCCGTCCTTAGCAACGGCATGGCAATGCTCGATTCATGAGGTCAAGGATCACCATGACATGTGAAGAAGAGGAGACAGAGAGAGAGGGAGCTCAGAGGGACTAAAAGCGTGGCTGGGTGTGGTGTGGCTGCTTTGGGAGAAAGGAGGGAGACTTTAGAGCTTCACAGCAAGTAGGCAAACCAAAAAGTAGCTGTTACCAGGCACATATTTGACCGAATTTGCCCTATAATGGAGGGAGAGGAGGAGGCATCACAGCACGCTGTGGAGACTGAAGCTGGAGAGAGCAGTGAGGTGGGAGAGAAACACATTGGAGGCCACAAAAGAGCCAGGAGGTTCTCGGACGAGGCAAATGCCTCCCTCCTGCAGGAGGTCGAGTCACGCTGGGGTGATTTGACCCAGGGAGGGCGTGGGAAGCCCACCCCAAAGGCCTACCAGAAGATATAGACTGAGATAGCAGAGGTGGTCTTGCCGGTGACCAACGAGGTGCGTGAGGGCAACCAATGTCGCAAACGATGGAACGACCTTGTGGGATTCGCAAGAGTAAGTATTACATTGATTTACATGCACGTATGTATTTATATAATTTGATTTGTAACAGTCATGAGTGACTATCAGCAGATGTGAGGTCTTGCACTTTGACCGGGAATGTTTTACTCAAAGCCTGCAGTCACAGTGTTGTATGTCTTCAGGTAAAGAATGATAATAATCATAATAATCATGATTACATCTGTCAGTTATGTGTTGCATCAGTGTCTGTGACAGTATCTAGCAATGATATCACGCAATAATCTCATGCCATGTCATCCTGTCACCTTTTACAGAAGAAAATTATCGACGATGGGATCCATGCAGAGGTGAACGGGTGGGGGGCCACCAGTCCTCAGCGACATCACTGACATGGAGGAGCGAGTGCTAGCACTCGTGGGGACAGCCACGGACCGCATCTGCAGACCCTGAAGTGATGCCACATGAGTAAAGCTTACACCATTGCGTGATGTAAAGTCAATAGATGTCACACCAACTCATATCCGACCAATCATATATGATAGATGATTTCTAAAAGTGTCATAGACATAAAGCTGGCCTAATGAAAATCATTGCAATCCACAATGTGTTGAAGGTCATGAAATGTGATGGCTGCGATGATTTTGAGAGCAGTGGTGCTTTTGTCGTGCATATGCTGTGTGTAGTGCTGGACTCACCTTGTCACCCTAGCACCCTCTTCTCCTCTAAAACTGACTGCAAATGTTTCTATAGATATGTGAAGAGAAAAAGGTTAGTGAAGACAAACGTAGGTCCCTTGCAGTCAGATTCAGGTGAATTTATAATGGGAAACAAAGAAATGACGGACCAGTTAAGCAAATACTTTGGTTCTGTCTTCACGAAGGAAGACACAAATAACTTTTTGGGAATACTAGGGGACCGAGGGTCTAGTGAGAAGGAGGAACTGAAGGAAATCCTTATTAGGCAGGAAATTGTGTTGGGATTGAGGCCGATAAATCCCCAGGGCCTGATAGTCTGCATCCCAGAGTACTTAAGGAAGTGGCCCTAGAAATAGTGGATGCATTGGTGATCATTTTCCAACAGTCTATCGACTCTGAATCAGTTTCTATGGATTGGAGGGTAACTAATGTAACACCACTTTTTAAGAAAGGAAGGAGAGAGAAAACGGATAATTATAGACCGGTTAGCCTGACATCAGTGATGGTGAAAATGTTGGAATCAATTACTAAAGATGAAATAGCAGCATATTTGGAAAGCAGTGACAGGATCGGTCCAAGTCAGCATGGATTTATGAAAGGGAAATTATGCTTGCCAAATCTTCTAGAATTTTTTGAGGATGTAATTGGTAAAGTGGACAAGGGAGAACCAGTGGATGTGGTGTATTTGGATTTCAAAAGGCTTTTGACAAGGTCCCACACAAGAGATTGGTGTGCAAAATTAAAGCACATGACATTGGGGGTAATGTACTGACGTGGATAGAGAACTGGTTGGCAGACAGGAAGTAGAGACTCGGGATAAACGGGTCCTTTTCAGAATGGCAGGCAGTGACTAGTGGGGTGCCGCAGGGCTCAGTGCTGGGACACCAGCTATTTACAATATACATTAATGATTTAGATGAAGGAATTGAGTGTAATATCTCCAAGTTTGCAGATGACACTAAGCTGGGTGGCGGTGTGAGCTGTGAGGAGGATGCTAAGAGGCTGCAGGGTGACTTGGACAGGTTAGGTGAGTGAGCAAACGCATGGCAGATGCTGTATAATGTGAATTAATGTGAGGTTATCCACTTTGGTGGCAAAAACATGAAGGAAGAATATTATCTGAATGGTGGCAGATTAGGAAAAGGGGAGGTGCAACGAGATCTGGGTGTCATGGTACATCAGTCATTGAAAGTTGGCATGCAGGTACAGCAGGCGGTGAAGAAGGCAAATGGCATGTTGGCCTTCATAGCTAGGGGATTTGAGTATAGGAGCAGGGAGGTCTTACTGCAGTTGTACATGGCCTTGGTGAAGCCTCACCTGGAGTATTGTGTTCAGTTTTGGTCTCCTAATCTGAGGAAGGACGTTCTTGCTATTGAGGGAGTGCAGCGAAGGTTCACCAAACTGATTCTCGGGATGGTAGGACTGACATATGAGGAGAGACTGGATTGACTGGGCCTGTATTCACTGGAGTTTAGAAGAATGAGAGGGGATCTCATAGAAACATATACAATAATGACGGGACTGAACAGATTAGAATGTTCCCGATGTTGGGGAAGTCCAGAACCAGGGACATGGTCTAAGGATAAGGCGTAAGCCATTTAGGACTGAGATGAGGAGAAACTTCTTCACTCAGAGAGTTGTTAATCTGTGGAATTCCCTACCGCAGAGAGTTGTTGAAGCCAGTTCATTGGATATATTTAAGGGGGAGTTAGATATGGCCCTTACGGCTAAAGGAATCAAGGGGTATGGAGAGAAAGCAGGAAAAGGGTACTGAGGTGAATGATCTTATTGAATGGTGGTGCAGGCTCGAAGGGCCAAATGGCTTACTCCTGCACCTATTTTCTATGTTTCTATGTTTCTAACAACTTCATTTGTGTCTTGCAGCTCAGCCAGCAGCGTGGCCCCAGGCAAGACCACAGAGGCCAGAAGGTGTGGACGATCCTACTACATCTGGTGCTGAGGAGCTCCGATTGTCGCCCGTCAATCCGCTGGGTCTGTTCTCGACGGATGAGAGCACGGACTTCGAAGAACTTGCATCGCCACGCTCCAGAACCCATTCCATCCCAAGGCTATCTATTGATCCTTCGGTGATTCCCACCTCCACTCTGGAGGTGCCGGCCCCAAGCACCTCTCCACAGGGCACCCCATTTGTTCCCAGGACGGCGCCGACTCCGTGGAGGCCTCGTGGACGCGACAGGTCTGTTCCACGAGCGCGACATGACAGCGGAGAGATGGTTCAGTTGTCCAGGAGGACAGTAGACATTGGTGACCAGCTCATCGAAGCTTTGGGGGGCATATCCCGACACCTGGCCACCACGTCCAAGTACATTCCGCGCATGGCGGAGTCCCTGAATGTGATAGCCAGGAACACTGCTGCCACAGCCCTCCCAGTCATCCCAGAGCGCGGCAGTCCTCCCCTAGGTTCCGCACCACCACCGCAAATGATAGATGCGACCAACTACCAAGATCTTGCTTCTGCATCAGAGAATTTTGCCCCCTCAGCACCTCCCGCTCCCGTACCCATTCAATTAACGCATCTGCCTTCGTCCCCTCCAATGAGGCACTGCCTGAGGAGCTCCTCGGCCAGGTGCCTTGGAGCGAGGTGGGGAAGGGATAGAGGTGGGGAGAAGAAAGAGAGGGGGTACGGAAAGTGAGGTGCACATGTGCAGGTGATGGCTGTGTTATATCTCCATCTGTGTGTATGCAATTTGTTGCAATGTATGGGGGCTGGGGACCACGCTCCTGCTTTGCCTTTGTATTCTGTGTTGCTGAACATGTTGACCTTGTGATTTATGTCAATGGTGGAAAAAGTGGGATGTGGGCGGGGGTTGGGTGTTATTGGCTGTGTTACTTATGATTTTAGACCAATGTTGGTATTAAACTTTTGTTATTGAACATAACCTTGTTGCGCATTGTCTCAGATAGCTGGACCATTACACACTGGCAATTCCTTTACCGTGAAAGTGTTAAATACAACTTTATGTCAATCAACACATAAACTTTAACTGGCACCAAGGTGATGGGCATCATTGATGTCTGAGCTGTACACACACAGCAGTGTGTCAGCGTTGTCACTCACATCAACGCTCTTTCAGGCAAATCTTTCTGATATCGGCTCCTCACGTAAGAGTGGGATTTAACAAATGCCAGCCACACCGCTGGTGTTCATCCTGGTTAGTTCCACTTTTTGTGGGCAGTTTTTTGAGCGGGTGATATTCTGGGTGATATGTGTGCGAGGTGGTGAAATTGACCACGGGCGATCTCCATGGCCGCTAGTTTGGGTAAATATGCTCTTTACGACAAAAAACAGTTGCCGGACCTTATTATTGAATCTTGGCATTAAGTCCGTGAGGAAAGTAATGATGGGCGATACTATGGCCGTTTAAATCGCCCATTCTGCTGATTCCCCCCCAAAAAAGTGGCCGGGCGGTAATATTTTTTCTTGCCGTTAAGCACATGGGGAAAATAGCGCTCGGCGATAAGTCTCCTAAAAAAGCCCATCAGTTTCCATTTTGTGCCAAAATGGGCGATATCTGGGCATTATACGTCATTTCAGCGGTTAAATGGGCGTTAAGTGGGCGTTAAGCAGGCAAAATAAAGGGGAGGTTCTAGTCCATAGTCTCAGGATAAGGGGGTTAGCCATTTAAGATTGAGATGAGGAGGAATTTCTTCACTCAGAGAGTTGTGAATCTTTGGAATTCTCTGCCCCAGAGGGCTGTACGGGCTATTCAAGGCTGAGATAGGTAGGTTTTTGGACTCTAGGGGATATGGAGATAGGGCATGAAAGTGGAGTTGAGATCAAAGATCAGTTATTTTCTTATTGAATGGCGGAGCAAGCTCGAAGGGCTGTATGATCTACTCCTGCTCCTAATTCTTATGTTCCCATGTTCTATGCACCACACCCCCATCACTCATCGACCAACAATCTCTACCAAACACGACTCACAACTCACAGTCATATTTTCACCTCACCCTCACACACTTACCACTGCTGCAAGCCTCACACCCACCTCTCACAGCTTGCAGACACTGCCAGCTGTTCAACCACAGCAGGCACATCATCCAAACACTTTGCACCACACTCGCTGAAACACTTCCCTCTCTCTTGCAGGACAAATTAGCACATAACCGGAGGCAGCAGGAGCTAAACGGTCGCAGACAGGCACCCCAACCTTACCCCAATGGAGGAGATGGTGGGACCATCATTGGAGTGGCTATCGCTGAGGTTGGGCCAGCAGCGGGGCTTAAACAATCAAAGATGATGTTATCCTTATACCAAATCCTTCGTCTCACATCCCACAATGTATTTTGATTTAAAAGTTGCAGATGGTGCAAGCATGCATCTTTTATTTTCCCTCCTCCCCGCACCACAACCCTAGCTTTGTGTCTTTCTCCTTTCAGATACTCAAGAATTGCAAACTGGCCAGACAGTGGTGGCAGAGCAATGGTGGAAGAAGGCAGCGATGATGGAGACACAGCACCGTCACTCGATTTCACACTCGGCACATTAGTGAAGGAACTCTGCATTGTTGGAATACTGAGGGAGCACCTCACTATCAGAGGGGCAGCACTGAGGGAGTGCTGCACTGTTGGCAGGGCAGTACTGAGGGAGCACAGCACTGTCGGAGGGGAAGTTCTGACAAAGTGCTGCACTGTCAGAGGGGCAGCACTGAGGGAGCGCTGCACTGTCAGAGGGGCAACACTGAGGGAGTGCTGCACTGTGAGAGGGGCAGCACTGAGGGAGCGCTGCACTGTCGGAGGGTCAGTACTGAGGGAGCGCCACACTGTCAGAGGGACAGTACTGAGGGAGTCATCAATATCATCATAGGCAGTCCCTCGGAATCGAGGAAGACTTGCTTCCACTCGTAACATGAGTCCTTAGGTGGCTGAACAGTCCAATACGAGAGCCACAGTCCCTGCCACAGGTGGGACAGAGAGTTGTTGAGGGTAAGGGAGAGTGGGACAGGTTTTCCACATGTTCTTTCCACTGCCGGTGCTTGTTCTCTGCATGCACTCAGCGATGAGACTCAAGGCGCCCAGTGCCCCCCTGGATGCACTTCCTCCGCTTAGGGCAGTCTTTGGCCAGGGACTCCCATGTGTCGGTGGGGATGTTGCACTTTATCAGGGAGGCTTTGAGGGTGTCCTTGTAACATTTCCTCTGTCCACCTTTGGCTCGTTTGCCATGAAGGAGTTCCGAGGAGAGCGCTTGCTTTGGAAGTCTTGTGTCTGGCATGCGAACAATGTGGCCTGCCCAGCAGAGCTGATCAAGTGTGGTCAGTGCTTCAATGCTGGGGATGTTGGCCTGGATGAGGACACTAATGTTGGTGCATCTGTCCTCCCAGGGGATTTGTAGGATGCTGTACCGTCTGCGGGTCAGTACTGAGGGAGCGCTGCACTGTCAGAGTGGCAGTTCTGAGGAAGTGCTGCACTGTCGGGGGGTCAGTACTAAGGGAGCGCCGCACTGTTGGAGGGGCAATTCTGAGGGAGCGCTGCATTGTCAGAAGGGCAGTACTGAGGGGGCATTGCACTGTCGGAGGAGCCGTCTTTGGGTTGCCGTGTTAAGTGCCATTTATTCTCAAAGGTCAATGTTTAGCAATCCTATGACACTATTTGAAGAGCAGGGGTTAACATCTTGGACAGCAGAACAGAGTCAACCCCAATAAACCAAACAGATTTAGTGGTCATTCATCTCATTGCTATTTGTTGGATCTTGCTGTACACAAACTGTCTTCTGCATCTGGCTGCATAACAGCAATAAGATAGAAAAACAATTCACTGAATGTGAAGCATTTTGGGATGACTTGAGGGTATGATAAGGTGCTGTGAATATGTATATATGACTTATGTTATATATGTATATATACAATATATGTGTGTATCTGTATATATGCACATATGTTATATGTATATGTGTATGTGTGTATATACATGTATGTACTTTCCAGATGTGTAGTTATAAGGTTATCAAAGAAAGCTCTTCGGGATATAATTTCTGAATGGTTCCCTGATTTTACAGAGGGAAATTGTGAGAACCCTTGTGAAAATATCTTGCACTGCTAACTCAAAGCAGCAATTGAGTCAAGGTGATATTTGTTTATAAACCGCGGCAGGTAAGCTGAAAACGATTTGCCCAACTCACAGGGGTAAAGATTCCTCAACTGCTTCAGTGCTAGGATCTGCACCTTCTTCCTGGGAGCTGTCCTTTGGAGCAGCTTTCCATTTCGACAACCTGGAAAACAGAGCCTCTGTCAGGTACTTCACATGTAATGGGATAGGGCATTACTGTATTATACAGAGGAGAAGGTGGATGAAAGTGAGTTACTGGGCTGCGATACAGGCTCGGAGCCCACATGATATTAGTCATCGGCACAATCAATTGCAGCAAAAATGTTTTTCTGGGTTACAGATAGTTCATTGGAGTGATAATTGAAAACAATGTTCGACCCTGGAAGTTGCTGACTCCAGCTTGGGGACAGTCGCAGGAGGAATCTCAGCCTGTGGCCACTCTTCATATGTGAACCTGGACAGTGAGCGACAGTAGACTAGTGATGGGACGTGGCAGAGCCAAGCCCAACCCTGTCCTCACCAGACACTGGCCTTGTCCAGCACTGGATTGCCCAGTAATAGAAGCAGCAATGCTGGCTGATCGTCACCTTCCAAGCACAAGGAGACTGAGGAGCGACTGAGATTAGCTGGTTCAGCACATACAGGAATCAAACTTGGGACCTCCTGCTTTGTAAGAAGTCTTCAGAAGCAACCACAGAGATCTGAATGTCTGGTATTGTCCCACTTTAGCACTCTCTGACAAACCTGTATTGCTTAGATAAAATATCTTCAAATAAATCTTGGGAGATGTAATACACATTACATCATGTCATATGAAACCGATTAATTCAAAACTTTCATCTGTCTTTCTGTGATGATGTTAGCAAGTTTGATAAATTAAGCAACACGCTGAGGGTTTCTGCTAACTTCTTCCTTCTTCAGGACTTTATACTCATCAAGGTGAGAGATGCGAGTGCAGGGAAATGAATCACCCAGGGCAGGTACAGCACGATTTAGATACAGAGTAAAATTCCTTTTTATCTACCTCTGGTGGAACACTGACCTTTTAGTATTGCCCACCCCCGCCGCCCTATGACCTTTTACAGTGAGGTTGCTAATTTAGTGCTGAATTGGTCTCAGTTTTGTTTTGTGGCCCCGGCCGATTGGAAACTTCCCAGTTGAGCCAGCATCCCGCTGTACGTTTCTTCATATCCAGTACTGTTAGTCCCAAAGAGAAATAAAATACAATCCAACATTACCCAGTCGAGTGATCATCTCCTGCTGTTTCAGCTGTGTAAATAGTAGGGACGTACACATCAAATTTAACCTGCAAAAGGAATTCATTAAGAGATAAGGAAATATCCAAGATAATAACAATATTGGTCAAGATTGACGCAATCTTTATTATTTGGGAGTGAGATTCCATTGGGTTGCCCCTCCCTTGTCTCCTGACAGCACTGACTCCATTCCTCGCTCTCACCATCGTTTTCTATTGTATAAGCTGAGACAATGGATTTCAGCCAGCTTTTCGGGTGTGAGTGGCATCACCACTGTGCCGGATCCTGCTCTCACCCAAAGGCCACGTGCATGCATTTTCCAGCAAGGGTTGCTACAATTCTGCCTGGTGCTTTTCCCCTTTTTGAAGGTCAGGGGCACTGTGGCTAATTGTATTGCTCCTCCTGACTGAGCTGAGCACAGATCAGGGATTGGGGCCGTCGCTGTCTGGTGTGAATGCCTCCACCAGATTCCCTTGCATTCAGCCATTGTATCCATTTCTGTAACCTTCTCCAGATCTGCTGCCCTCCCAGAGCTCTGCGTTCCTCCAATTCTGGCCTCTTGCGCATGCCCGATTTTAATCGCTTCAACATTGGTGACTGTGCCGTCAGCTGTCTGGAGTTCCCTCTTTAAATATCTCTGTCTCTCTTTCCTCCTTAAATGTACTGGGTGTAGCAATTTTTTGATCCAATCGAAACTTGTGTTTTTTCTCTGGTTTTGTGCCTTTCCCAGGTGATTACACAACTGTGAGAGGAGCAGGGGTTATGTAGGATATGTTGAGTTGAAATGCTCCACCCAGCTTGAGGTGTGGGCTGGATTTGGTCTTTTCCTACCCATCAATATTGTATGTTCTACATTTAAACAGGCCAATGTAACCTGAGCTTTTCCCGTCCATTTGCGTGCGCACTTTGGCTGACGCTCCGGACCCGAGCTATTCAATACTTTCCCCCTCTTTACTTTTCTCTTTCTCCCTCCCTGACTGTTCTCCCCTGCCATCAGGCCTCCTTTCATCTCCCCACTCTCAGATACTCTGCCCTCCCAAATCCCTACCCCAATCCTCCATTACTCTTCGACCTTCCTACTCTCCTGCTGCGGTCCCAGGCTTGGCTCCCTCCTAGATAAGCCTGCAGCTTCCCTCTGTGCCTCTCTTGGCAGCTTATGAAGGGCCCATCAAGGCAGTTGTGGTTGCCTGCTTATGAGCAGCAACCCCGACTGTCTCATCATCTCTCGCCAACCTTCCCACCTAGCATGCCCACTGAGGGATAATCTTGACAATCTCCTCCCTGTCCAACTTACCCCCACCCTCCCCCCCGCCAGTGCTGACACTGTGGATGCAGGCAGTGGGGCAGCCATTACCGACCTCTCCGCAACTCCCTCCAGAACTTCCATTCACATGCAAACAAAGCCCTTCCCATCCGTGAGCTTATCGTGGATGATGGCATCAACATTACGGCCCTGATGGAAACCTGATTGAAGGGCGATGATACCTTACCCTTAAGTGCAGCCTCCCCGCCTGGCTGTACCTTCCACCACTTGTCCCACTCAGACTGCCGTGGTGGCGGTGTGGCTCTCATCAGCAAATCACACCTTGGTCTGTCCCCTACTCCTCCGGCACTTTCTCCTCCTTTGAGCATCTCGCCCTATTCCACCTCTCTCTCCCCTCTCATTTAAAATTCTCGTTCTCTACCGCCCACCCTAGTACCATAAAATGTTATTACCGATATTTCTTCACTACTTTCCTCCCTCTATCTCTGCACCGAACGACTTCTCACCCTCGGTGATTTCAACCTTCATCTCAATACATCATACTCTCTCTTTCCTCTGAGTTCACTGGCCTCCTGTCCTCCCTTAATCTCTCCCTCCATGTAAACTCCCCAACTCGTATTCTCTACCAGCTCCTCGATCTTGCCATCTCTCGTGGCCTCGCTACTCCCATCGTGTCAATCGCAGATAAGGCCATCTCTGACCACTTCCTCGTATCGCTCTCCACCCACATTCCCCTTCCACCCACTGCCCCCCCAACCCTACCTCCTTCTGTGTCCGCCCCAGGAAAAACCTCTCTCCCGACTCTCTTACAACTGCACTTACCCACTCCCAACTGTCCAGCCTATGGCCCTCCATTCACCGTGACATTACTGCAGCTACCGATCTGCTCAATCACACCCTCACCACCACCTTTGATGCCCTAGTGCCTGTTAAAACAATTACTCTCTCTCACCCTGGCCATTCACCCTCGTATAGCCCTGATCTGTGCTCCCTTAAGTCCAAGAGACGCAGACTTGAACGGGGTCAGAGGGTCTAGTAAGAAGGAGGAACTGAGGGAAATTCTTATTAGTCGGGAAATTGTGTTGGGGAAATTGATGGGATTGAAGGCCGATAAATCCCCAGGGCCTGATGGACTGCATCCCAGAGTACTTAAGGAGGTGGCCTTGGAAATAGCGGATGCATTGACAGTCATTTTCCAACATTCCATAGACTCTAGATCATTTCCTATCGAGTGGAGGGTAGCCAATGTAACCCACTTTTTAAAAAAGGAGGGAGAGAGAAAACAGTGAATTATAGGCCGGTCAGCCTGACATCGGTAGTGGGTAAAATGATGGAATCAATCATTAAGGATGTAAAAGCAGGGCATTTGGAAAGAGGTGACATGATAGGTCCAAGTCAGCATGGATTTGTGAAAGGAAAATCATGCTTGACAAATCATCTGGAATTTTTTGAGGATGTTTCCAGTAGAGTGGACAAGGGAGAACCAGTTGATGTGGTATATTTGGACTTTCAGAAGGCTTTCAACAAGGTCCCACACAAGAGACTAATGTGCAAAGTTAAAGCACATGGGATTGGGGATAGTGTGCTGACGTGGATTGAGAACTGGTTGTCAGACAGGAAGCAAAGAGTAGGAGTAAATGGGTACTTTTCAGAATGGCAGGCAGTGACTAGTAGGGTACCGCAAGGTTCTGTGCTGGGACCCCAGCTGTTTACATTGTACATTAATGATTTAGACGAGGGGATTAAATGTAGTATCTCCAAATTTGCGGATGACACTAAGTTGGGTGGCAGTGTGAGCTGCGAGGAGGATGCTATGAGGCTGCAGAGTGACTTGGATAGGTTAGGTGAGTGGGCAAATGCATGGCAGATGAAGTATAATGTGAATAAATGTGAGGTTATCCACTTTGGTGGTAAAAACAGAGAGACAGACTATTATCTGAATGGTGACAGATTAGGAAAAGGGGAGGTGCAACGAGACCTGGGTGTCATGGTACATCACTCATTGAAGGTTGGCATGCAGGTACAACAGGCAGTTAAGAAAGCAAATGGCATGTTGGCCTTCATAGCGAGGGGATTTGAGTACCGGGGCAGGGAGGTGTTACTAAAGTTGTACAGGGCCTTGGTGAGGCCACACCTGGAGTATTGTGTACAGTTTTGGTCTCCTAACTTGAGGAAGGACATTCTTGCTATTGAGGGAGTGCAGCGAAGGTTCACCAGACTGATTCCCGGGATGGCGGGACTGACATATCAAGAAAGACTGGATCAACTGGGCTTGTATTCACTGGAGTTCAGAAGAATGAGAGGGGATCTCATAGAAACATTTAAAATTCTGACGGGTTTAGACAGGTTAGATGCAGAAAGAATGTTCCCAATGTTGGGGAAGTTGAGAACCAGGAGTCACAGTCTAAGGATAAGAGGTAAGCCATTTAGGACTGAGATGAGGAGAAACTTCTTCACCCAGAGAGTGGTGAACCTGTGGAATTCTCTACCACAGAAAGTTGTTGAGGCCAATTCACTAAATATATTCAAAAAGGAGTGAGATGTAGTCCTTACTACTAGGGGGATCAAGGGGAATGGTGAGAAAACAGGAATGGGGTACTGAAGTTGCATGTTCAGCCATGAACTCATTGAATGGCGGTGCAGGCTCGAAGGGCCGAATGGCCTACTCCTGCACCTATTTTCTATGTTTCTATGTTTCTATATGGCAGACAGCTGGTTTAGCCATTCACCACCAGATGTAGCTGGACCACATAAAACATTATTGGGTCCTGCTCTCATCTTCCAAAATCGCTCACTGTACCAGAATCATTCTGAAATGTAAAGATAAACCCCGGCTTCTATTCTCCACAGCTAACTACCTTTTTAAACCCCTCTCCCCAGTCTCCACCCTCACCTCCGACAATAAGTGTGAGGAGCTCATGGATCACCATTAGTTTGAATAGTAAAAAAGCAGTAGCAGGACATTTGGAAAAGCAAAATTCGGTCAGGCAGAGTCAGCATGGATTTATGAAGGGGAAGTCATGTTTGTCAAATTTGCTGGGGTTCTTTGAGGATGTAATGAACAGGGTGGATAAAGGGGAACCAGTGGATGTGATGTATTTGAACTTCCAGAAGGTATTTGACAAGGTGCCACATAAAAGGTTACTGCACAAGATAAAAATTCACGGGGTTGGGGGTAATATATTAGCATGGAGTGAGGATTGGCTAACTAACAGAGAACAGAGAGTCGGGAAAAATGGTTCATTCTCTAGTTGGCAACCAGTAACTAGTGGGGTGCTGCAGGGATCAGTGCTGGGACCCCAACTATTTACAATCTATATAAACGACTTGGAAGAAGGGACTGAGTGTAACGTAGCCAAGTTTGCTGATGATACAAAGATGGGAGAAAAAGCAATGTGTGAAGAGGACACAAAAAGTCTGCAAAATGACATAGAAGACTAAGGGCTCAAGTTTCGAGCCGTGCCTAGAATGGCGCAGTCGCGACCTGGACGCCCGTTTTTCGCGCCACAAAGTGCGCCTAAAAAAAACCTCCGGATTCTCCACCTCCCTGCAGGTCCTCTGGCCCTCGGCGCAGTGCAGCAGGAGCTGTAGGGGGCGGAGCCAGGTCCCTGCGCTGAAAACAGTGCCAGGACCTCTGCACATGCGCGCTACAGTGGGCACGCAAGTGCAGTAGCTCCAGGCACCCGAAACTGTGTAGGAGGGGTCCGAAGCACGCAGTCCCTAGCCCTGGCCGAATGGCCTCACTGAGGCTGCGTGAATAAGGCTCCTCCCACGGCCAGCTCCTGCTTCCTCCCGACCCGACTCGACTCCCGCTTCCCGCCTCCGGACCGGACCCGACACCGACCTGTCTCCCGCTTCCCCACCCCTGCCTCCGGACCCGACCCGACCCGACTCCCGCTTCCCGCCCCCCCCCCACCCCCCGCCCCGACCCGACCCGACTCCCGTTCCCCGCCCCCCCCGGACTGGATCCGACTTGACCTCCCTCCCCCCGACCTGACCTCCCTCTTCCTCCCCCCCCCGACCCGAACCGAACTGACCTCCCTCCCACCACCCCCCCCGACCCGACCCAACGCCACCTACCTGTAAATCTGGAGCTGGGGATGGGCCCTGCCCAAACTCCCGGGCCCGGCCCGTTCAGCCTCCCTTCCCCTTCTCCTTTCCCCCCCCCCATCTCTTTCCCCCCCCCCCCATCTCCTTCCCCCCCCATCTCCTTCCCTCCCCCTTCTCCTTCCCCCCCATCTCCTTCCCCCCATCTCCTTCCCCCTCCATCTGCTTTCCCCCGCATCTCCTTCCCCCCATCTCCTTTCTCTCCCTTCTCCCCTTTATCCCCTTCTCCCCCCCTCCCCCTTCTCCCCCATCCCTCCCCCTTCTCCCCCTTCCCTCCCTCTGCTCCCCCCTCTCTCCCTCTACCCCCCTCCTCCCCCTCCCCTCGCTGTCAGAAACACAGACACTGACAGACAGAGAATGAGAGACACTGACAGAGACACACTGAGGGGGGCATCCCAGCACGCTGTTGGAGGGCTCACGGTGCTGCAGTCGGTAAGTAGAAAATGTTTTATTTATTGATTTAAAAAAAAAATTATTTCTTATTAATTTTTTTTGATTGATTTATTGGTTGATTTATTGATGTTTTTATCATTTATTATTGATGATGGCTCTTTATTTGTAAAACTGAAGTGTTTAATGTTTGTAAACTTCCCTTTAAACCCCCCCCCCCCTCCCCTCCCCCCCATTCCCTACGCCTGATTTGTAACCTATGCCTGATTTTCTAAAGTGTAGACAAGTTTTTTTCGAGCGTACAAAAATCTTCACTTACTCCATTCTAAGTTAGTTTGGAGTAAGTTTTCACTGACGAAACTTTGAAAACAGGCTTAAGTGGCCGGACATGCCCCCTTTTGAAAAAAAAACTCTGTTCCAAAGTGAAACTGTTCTAACTGACTAGAACTGGAGCAAACTAAATGACGAGAATTCAGATTTCTAAGATACTCCGTTCTACACCTGTTGCTCCTAAAAATCAGGAGCAAATCATGTGGAAACTTGGGGGCTAAGTGAATGGGCAAAAATTTGGCAGATGAAGTATAATGTTGGAAATTGTGAGATTTGCACTTTGGCAGAAAAAAATCAAAGAGCAAGTTATTACTTAAATGGAGAAAGATTGCAAAGTGCTCAGTACAGCGGGATCTGGGGCCACTTGTGCATGAAACACAAAAGGTTAGTATGCAGGTACAGCAAGTGATCAGGAAGGCCAATGGTATCTTGGCCTTTATTGCAAAAGGGATGGAGTATAAAAGCAGGGAAGTCATGCTACAGTTGTACAGGGTATTGGTGAGGCCACACCTGGAATACAGCGTGCAGTTTTGGTTTCCATATTTACGAAAGGATATACTTGCTATGGAGGCAGTTCAGAGAAATTTCACTAGGTTGATCCCGGGGATGAGGGGGTTGACTTATGAGGAAAGGTTGAGTAGGTTGGGCCTCTACTCATTGGAATTCAGAAAAATGAGAGGTGATCTTATAGAAACGTATAAGATTATGAGGGGGCTTGACAAAGTGGATGCAGAGAGGATGTTTCCACTGATGGGGAGACTAGAACTAGAGGTCATGATCTTAGAATAAGGGGCCACCCATTTAAAACAGAGATGAGGAGTAATTTCTTCTCTCAGAGGGTTGTTAATCTGTGGAATTCGCTGCCTCAGAGAGCTGTGGAAGCTGGGACATTGAATAAATTTAAGATAGAAATAGACAGTTTCTTAAATGATAAGGGGATAAGGGCATAAGGGGTTATCCACTTTAGTGGTAAAAACAGGAAGGCAGATTATTATCTGAATGGTGACAGATTAGTAAAAGGGGAGGTGCAACGAGACCTGGGTATCATGGTTCATCAGTCACTGAAAGTTGGCATACAGGTTAAGCAGGCGGTGAAGAAGGCAAATGGCATGTGGCCTTCATAGGAGAGGATTTGAGTATAGGAGCAGGGAGGTCTTACGGCGGTTGTACAGGGCCTTAGAGAGGCTTCACCTGGAATATTGTGTTCAGTTTTGATCTCCTAATCTGAGGAAGGACATTCTTGCTATTGAGGGAGTGCAGCGAAGGTTCACCAGACTGATTCCCAGGATGGTGGGACTGACATATGAGGAGAGATTGGATTGACTGGGCCTGTATTCACTGGAGTTTAGAAGGATGAGAGGGGAGCTCATAGAAACTTATAAAATTCTGACGGGATTGGACAGGTTAGATGCAGGAAGAATGTTCCCGATGTTGGGGAAGTTCAGAACAGGGGTCACAGTCTAAGGATAAGGGGTAAGCCATTTAGGACTGTGATGAGGAGAAACTTCTTTACTCAGAGAGTTGTGAGTATGTGGAATTCTCTACCACAGAAAGTTGTTGAGGCCAGTTCGTTAGATATATTCAAAAGGGAGTTAGATTGGCCCTTATGGCTAAAGAGATCAAGGGGTATGGAGAGAAAGTAGGAATGGGGTACTGAAGTGCATGATCAGCCATGATCATATTGAATGGTGGTGCAGGCTCGAAGGGCCGAATAGCCTACTCCTGCACCTATTTTCTATGTTTCTATGTTTCTATATTATGGGGAGCGGGCGAGGAAGTGGAGCTGAGTCCATGATCAGATCAGCCATGATCTTATTAAATGGCAGAGCAGGCTCGAGGGGCTCTAAGATTGAGTCCATCCGATCGGCCGCCTCTGCCTCTTCCCTTCCTTCCTCTAGCCCTTCAGACCAAACTTCTTCCAAGGATCCCCTCTGCCCTAGCCCTGATCTTACATCTTTCTCCAGTTTCTCTCCGACCTCCCCTGATGACCTTTCCGAGCTCACCCTGTCTGTGATGGTCTCCTGAGACACCGTACTTTGGTTTACCATTTACCACCTCGGGGTGGCGCCCTTCAGATTCGGGAGACAGTGGAAGACACATGGGAGAGGAGACATTTTGCTCCTGAGGACAGTGCACAATTCTTGATGTCACTTTATTGTTAGTTTAGGGACCAGACTCCTGTTAACGTGACCCTTCCAGAACACAGTTAAGTAAGTATTTTTCTCTTTATTGCCGTGTTATCGGATTGTTCTTGGATTATTGTATCGCTCCTGATGGTGTATTGTAAGAATTCGAGTGTTGTGTTCCTTGTTTTGTATTCGAACAGTTCACCGTGCATAATAAAGGATTTGGAAACCGAAGCCCTGACCTTTGGCCATATTTCTTTTTGTTGCGGTTGACATTAGCTGGTGGAATTAGAGTTATCGCTTGCCTCAAGCTACATTCTGTTCCTATTTCTTATGTTCTTATGTTCTATTCTCACAGAAGCCAGTAACAGTGAATTAACTCTGACAAACTGACTTAAGAATTACTCCTGAGTAATTTCCCGGTGATCACTACACAGAATGATTATCATGTCAGATGTCCCCGAGATCACGTTGATTCCCCTTGATGGTGAAACCTACAAGATATCCCGGATGACGAAACCACGCTTCAAATGGATTTGACTGAAACTCGCTCTGCACGCCAGAGGTACACCGAGCTATGGTCTGTGTTCAACAACTTCTACACCCAAGACAAAACGGGAACATCCAATGGTTCCCCTTTATCTACCCTGTTCGTTACATCCTCAAAGAACTCCAGCAAATTTCTCAAACAAGACTTCCCCTTCATAAATCCATGCTGACTCTGCCTGACCGAATTTTGCTTTTCCAAATGTCCTGTTACTGCTTCTTTACTAATGGACTCCAACATTTTCCCAACCACAGATGTTAGGTTTCCAGAAGGCACTCGATAAGGTGCCACATAAGAGGTTACTGCACAAGATAAAAGCTCACAGGGTTGGGGGTAATATATTAGCATGGATAGTGGATTGGTTAACTAACAGAAAACAGAGAGTCGGGATAAATGGGTCATTTTCCGGTTTGCAAACAGTGACTAATGGGATGCCGCAGGGATCAGTGCTGGGTCCTCAACTATTTACAATCTATATTAATGACTTGGATGAAAGGACCGAGTGTAATGTAGCCAAGTTTGCTGATGATACAAAGATGGGTGGGAAAGCAAATTGTGAGGACACAACAAATCTGCAAAGGGATATAGACAGGCTAAGTGCGTGGGCAAAATTTTGGCAGATGGAGTATAATGTGGGAAAATGAGAGGTTATCCATTTTGGCAGAAATAATAGAAAAGCAAATTATAATTTAAATGGAGAAAATTTGCAAAATGCTGCAGTACAGAGAGACCTGGGGGTCGTTGTGCATGAAACACATAAAGTTAACAAGCAGGTACAGCAAGTAATCAGGAAGTCAAATGGAATGTTGGCCTTTATTGCAAGGGGGATAGAGTATAAAAACAGAGAAGTCCTGCTACAACTGTACAGGGTATTGGTGCGTACAGTTTTGGTCTCAGTATTTAAGGAAGGATATACTTGCATTGGAGGCAGCTCAGTGAAGCTTCACAAGGTTGATTCCGGAGTTGAGGGGGTTGACTTGTGAGGATATGTTGAGTAGGTTGGGCCTATCCACATTGGAGTTCAGAAGAATGAGAGGATTTCTTATTGAAACATAAGATAATGAGGGAGCTTGACAGGGTGGATGCAGACAGGACATTTCCACTCATAGAGGAAACTAAAACTAGGGGACATAGTCTTAGAATAAGGGGCGCCCATTTAAAACTGAGATGAGGAGAAATTTCTTCTCTTGAGGATTGTAACTCAATGGAATTCTCTGCCGCAGAGAGCTGTGGAGGCTGGGTCATTGAATATATTTAAAACGATGATAGACAGATTTTTGAGCGATAAAGGAGTAAAGGGTCATGGGGAGTGGGCAGGGAAGTGGAGCTGAGTCCATGAGCAGATCAGCCATGATCTTATTGAATGGCAGAGCAGGCTCGAAGGGCCAACTGGCCTACTCCTGCTCCTATTTCTTATGTTCTTATGTTCTTATCTACCACACCTCAGCCTTTCAGCATATCTTCTTACTCATTTTTCCCTCATGTACTCATTTAGTTTCCTTTTGAAAGCATCTGTTTGCCGCAACCACTTGCTATGATAGCGAGTTCCACATTCTAATCACTCTCTGAAACTCCTTTCCCTGTTGGATTTATTAGTAACTATCTTGTATTTATGGCCCCTAGATTTGGATTTTCCAACAAGTGGAAATTCTCTCCACATCTACCCTGTCCAATCCTTCATAATTTTAAAGACCTCTATCAGGTCAACTCTAAGTCTTCACTTTTCTAAGGAAAAAAGTCCCAACCTGTTCAATCATTCCCGATAGCTTTAATCTCCAATCAGGTTTCTGCCCCTGCTACAGTACCATAATGACGCTTATCAAATTACAAATAACTTCCTATGTGACCGTACAAAGGTAAACTATCTCTCCTCGTCTTTCTCAACCTATCTGCAGTCCTTGACACGGTTGATCACACCATCCTCCTCCAACACTTCTCCACTGTTGTCCAGCTGGGTGGGACTGCACACGCCTGGTTCCATTCTTATCTATCCAGTCAGAGTCAGAGAATCACCTGCAATGACTTCTCTACCTGCTCCTGCACCATTACCTCCGGTGTCTCTCAAGGATCTCTCCTTGGCCCACCCCTATTTCTCATCTACATGCTGCCCCTCGACGCCATCATCCAAAAACACAGTGTCAGTTTCCACATGTACGCTGATGACACCCACCTCCCTCAACCCCTCCACGGTCTCTAAATTGTCAGACTGTTTGTCCGAGATCAGCAGAAATTTCCTCCAACTAAATATTGGGAAAACATTGTCTTCGGTCCCCACCACAAACTCCGTTCCCCAGCCAGCGACTCCATCCCTCTCCCTGGTATCTTACTGAGGCTGAACCACATTGTTCACAACCTTGGTGTCATATTTGACCCCGAGTTGAGCTTCCAACCACATATCTGTGCCATCACTAAGACTGTCTATTTGCACCACCATAGTATCGCCCGACTCCATCCCGTCTCAGCTCATCTGCTGCTGAAACTCTCACCCATATCTTTGTTACCTCTAGACTTGACTATTTTAATGCACTCCTGGTTGGCCTCCCACATTCTACCCTACGTAAACCTGATGTCATCCAAAACTCAGCTGTCCATGTCCTAATTTGCACCAAGCCCCATTCCCCCATCATCCCTGTGCTCCCTGACCTACATTGGCCACCGGTTAAGCAAAGCATCGAATTTCAAATTCTCATCCTTGTTTTTAAATCCCTCCATGGTTTTGCCCCCCCCATCACTGTAATCTCCTCCAGCCCCACAACCCCCTCGAAATATCTGCGCTCCTCCAATTCTAGCCTCTTGAGCATCCCTGATATTAATCACTCCACCATTGTTGGCCATGCCTTCAGCTGCCAAGGC
Source organism: Pristiophorus japonicus (assembly GCF_044704955.1). Classification (NCBI taxonomy): domain Eukaryota; kingdom Metazoa; phylum Chordata; class Chondrichthyes; family Pristiophoridae; genus Pristiophorus; species Pristiophorus japonicus. The sequence continues at coordinate 215,028,071 of NC_091979.1, read as the reverse complement.
CCTCTACACCTCTCTTTCCTTCTTTAAAATGCTCTTTTAAACCTATCACTTTGACCAAGCTTTTGGTCATCTACCCTAATATGTGGTATAAAATTTTGTTTGATATGCTCCTGTGAAGGGTCATCATCCTCAAACGTTACCTCTGTTTCTCTCTACACAGAGGCTGCCTGACCTGCTGAGTATTTCCAGCAATTTCTATTTTTGTTTTAGCAATTTTCCTTGCTTTGCCGACCTACGATGCAGCTTTTAATGATATTTTCACCTGTATCACGAGACCCCTTTGCTCTTCTACCCCATTCACTTTTTTTATTTTCTAAGGTGTAGTTGATGCTTCTAATTTTGTTAAAGTTCATTTGCCACTTAACTGTCCATTCTGCAAGTTTTCTAATGTCTTCTTATGTTACATTCTTCCTCACTGTTGGCTATAGCCTGTTTTGAATCATCTGCAAATTTTGATATTGAGTTATTTGTTCCGAAGTTCAAATCATTAATATAAATTATGAATAATAGTGGTACCAGCACTGATCCTTGTGGAACACTGCTTTCGACCTTGCTCCAATCTGATTAACTGCCCTATACCTCTACTCTCTGCTTTCTATTTTTTAGTCAATTTGCTATCAATTCTGCTACTTGTCCCCTGAATCCACAAGCTTTGACCTCAGTCATCAGTTTATAATATGGCACCTTATTGAAGGCCTTTTGAAAATCCAAGGGAGCGAAATTGCCCCGCGCCACGATTGGGGGGCGGTAACCTTCCGGGGCCAGGACTTTTATCGCCCGATGCGGATGTCCCGCCTCCGACGCGGAATTGCCCTTACTGCCCGATTATAGGGGAGGGCCGTTGCACACTCTGCAGGGCCTCTGATGGCCACCACTGGGCCACAATGGCATGCCATGGCCGAGTTGCCCGAGAGTGAGTGGGCCGGCAAAATAAGATGGTGGCCTGGGGCGTTGGCGCCTTTACCTTTAACTACTGCACCGAGAGCAGATGTCAGCCAGCTTCGCGACCCGCAAAGCTGGCATTGACATCCGCTCACGCTAGCCTTGCGGCTCACGGGGCAATTTCCCCCGCGGGGTGTTAAACGGTCAGTGCAGGGTGGTGAGGGGTTGCCGTGCACAGCGATGACGACATCGCCGGTTGCGTGACAGCCTGGGATGACAATTTCTCTGGAGGCGGTAGCACCTCCCTCCCCCGGGGCAAAAACTGTCTTAACACAAGAAATAGGAGCAGGAGTAGGCCATACGGCCCCTTGAGCCTGCTCCGCCATTCAATAAGATCATGGCTGATCTGATCATGGACTCAGCTCCACTTCCCTGCCCGCTCCCCATAACTCCTTATCCCCTTATCGTTTAAGAAACTGCCTATTTCTGTCTTAAATGTATTTAATGTTCCAGCTTCCACAGCTCTCTGAGGCAGCGAATTCCACAGATTCACAACCCTCTGAGAGAAGAAATTTCTCCTCATCTCAGTTCTAAATGGGCGGCCCCTTATTCTAAGATCATGCCCTCTAGTTCTAGTCTCCCCCACCAGTGGAAGCATCCTCTCTGCATCCACCTTGTCAAGCCCCCTCATAATCTTATACGTTTAGATAAGATCACCTCTCATTCTTCTGAATTCCAATGAGTAGAGGCCCAACCTACTCAACCTTTCCTCATAAGTCAACCCGCTCATCCCCGGGATCAACCTATCAACCTAGTGAACCTTCTCTGAACTGCCTCCACGGCAAGTATATCCTTTCGTAAATATGGAAACCAAAACTGCACACAGTATTCCAGGTGTGGCCTCACCAATACCCTGTACAGCTGTAGCAAGACTTCCCTGCTTTTATACTCAATCCCCTTTGCAATAAAGGCCAAGATTCCATTGGCCTTCCTGATCACTTGCTGTACCTGCACATTATCCTTTTGTGTTTCATGCACAAGAACCCCCAGGTCCCGCTGTACTGCAGCACTTTGCAATCTTTCTCCATTTAAATAATAACTTGCTCTTTGATTTTTTTCTGCCAACGTGCATAACCTCACACTTCCATCTGTCAAATTATACTCCATCTGTCAAATTCTTGCCCACTCACTTAGCCTGTCTATGTCCTCCTGCAGCCTCTTTATGTCCTCCTCACACATTGCCCTTCCTCTCATCTTTATATCGTCAGCAAACTTGGCTACGTTACACTCAGTCCCCTCTTCCAAGTCGTTAATATAGATTGTAAATAGTTGGGGTCGCAGCACTGATCCCTGCAGCACCCCACTCGTTACTGATTGCCAACCAGAGAATGAATCATTTATCCCAACTCTCTGTTTTCTGTTTGTCAGCCAATCTTCTACCCATGTTAATATATTACCCCAACCCCGTGAACTTTTATCTTTTCCGTAATCTTTTGTGTGGCACCTTGTCAAATGCCTTCTAGAAGTCCAAATACTCCTCATCCACTGGTTCCCCTTTATCCATCCTGTTCGTTACATCCTCAAAGAATTCCAGCCAATTTGTCAAACACGATTTCCCCTTCATAAATCCATGCTGACTTTGCCTGACCAAATTATGCTTTTCCAAATGTCCTGTTACTGCTTCTTTAATAATGGAATCCAACATTTTCCCAACCACAGATGTTGGGCTAACTGGTCTATAGTTTCCTGCTTTTTGTCTGCCTCCTTTTTTGAATAGGGGCGTTACATTTGCAGTTTTCCAATCTGCTGGGACCTCCCCAGAATCTTGCGCACCCTGGAGGAGTAACGGGACAATAAAGTGAGACAATTTTGCTCCCCAAAGATATTACGTTTACTACCTTACCCATGTCCGACCTTGTTGTTACCTCTTTAAATAATTCAATAAGGTTGGTCAAGCACGACCTCCCTTTTGAAATCCATGCTAACTACTCTTTATCATATTTTCAGTTTCTGGATATTTTTCTATTGCATCTGTGAGTAAGGATTCCATTGTCTTTCCTACCATCAATGTGAGCAGCAGAGGTGTAGCAGACCTAACTGGGGACCGGGGCAGAGAGAGAAAAAAACAATCAAGGAATGACGCCACAGGTAGGTAATTGGTTGGAGAGTATGAACGCTTTTTTTGTGCAGTGTTTTAAACTAAGAGCTGGGGAACAATAACTCATACTTTATTAAATTAATAACTTAACTAGATAAACTAATTAATTAACATAACTCTAAATAATCACTTGATTAAAAACTTTAACTAATTTAAATAAGCATATAAATAAAACACTCTAAAGATGATAGGGCAGACTATCTGTCGGGATTGTAGTATGTGGAAGTTTGTGAACAGTGAATCTGTTCCGGATTCCCACATCTGCAGGAAATGTCTATGTCTTCAGTCACTCCGGCTCGGAGTCATTGAGCTCGAGTACGACTTGGAGACACTCTGACACATAAGGGAGGGGGAGGAATTTCTGGACAGTTTTATCCAGAATAGAGTCACACCCCACAGCAAAAGGTTCAGGAAAGGGAAGGTGTGACTGTTAGGGAGCCGGGTAGCAGGGATTTAAGAGGTTGAGAAGGACGCAGGTCTTGTCCAACAGATACGGCGTACCTGCTACCCATGAGGACAAGGAGAAAGACTGCAGGGAGGACAGTCACAATGCAGACCAAGGCACCATGGCTCAGAAGGGTGTCACAGGGTGGTGGGGGGAGGGCGGGGGGGAGAGGGAGGGGAAGAGCAGAATAGAAATGTGGCAGTGATAGGGGATTCTATAATTAGGGGGATAGAAAGTGTCCTCTGCAGCCAAGAACGAGAATCCAGAAGGGTGTGTTGCCAGGGTAAAGGATAACTTGAGGTGGCTGGAGAGGAAGTTGGAAAGAGAGGGGGTAAATCGAGTTGTTGTTATCCATGTCGGAACAAACGACATAGGTAGGAACAGGGAAGAGGTCCTGCTCAGGGAGTATCAGGAGTTAGGAGCTAAATTAAAAAGCGGGACCTCAAGGGTAATAATTACTGGATTATTGCCTGAGCCACGTGCAAATTGGCATAGAAGCAGTCAGATCAGGAGAATTAGTATGTGGCTAGAAGGCTGGTGTGGGAAAAAGGGGTTACTTTTCATGGGACACTGGCACCAGTACAGGCTCCACCTGAATCAGTATGGGACCTGTACCTGAGCAGAAAGGGTAAATAGGGAGGTGGCAAAGGCTTTAAATTAGTAAGATGGGTGGCGAGATCTGTAAGAAATGAAACCAGCCTAAATATAAATAAAACAGGAAAGGCGAGCATAGGAAAGAATAAAGTAAGGGATGACATTGATGGCCAGGGAATAAATGGAGTTATAGAACAGGAGTGTAAAAAGATGGTTAAAAATAAAGTGAAAGGAACTGATATTAAAAATGATTTAAACTGCCTGAACAGCATTGCATATAGTATCCATAATAAAACAGGGGAGCTGGAGGCAATCGTGCTTTGCAAGGAACCAGACATAATAGGGATTACTGAGACATGGCTAGAGAAAAATCAGAACTGGGAATTAAACATTGCAGGGTATAACATATTTAGAAAAGATAGAGAGAGAAGAAGGGGAGGTGGAGTAGATGTACTTATCAGGGATAACGTAATGGCAGTGGAAAAGGTGACGCAGTTATCAGCAAGACAGAAATAGAATCCACGTGGATAAAGATAAAAGATAATAAAGGATCAAACACACTAACAGGGGAAGTCTACAGACCACCAAATAGTGGAAGGGAGGTGGAGGAATATGCAAATTAGGGAATTAGTGAAAAATATGTGTCTGTAGAATATTTCACTATTTCTTTATATATTCCTTGACAATTCAATTTTGTAGTTTCTTTTTGCCTTCCTAATTGTTTTTTTTTACTTTTTCCCTAACCTTTTCATATTCCCTTTTGTCATCACCTCCTGTATTGGCTCATTCATTCATAGGCAGTTCCTTGAAATGAGGATGACTTGCTTCCATGCCAAAAAAAGGATGAGTTCACAGGTGTTTCGAAAGAAGAACCTGAACTACATCCTCAAGGGTGGAAGATGCCTGTGTGTGGATTTTTTTAATGTGTGGTGGCCATTGCACACCAGCCACCACATGGGCTTGACAGAGCTAGGTCTTGGTCCAGTGGCAACGATTAACCAAGACAACTGGAGACCTGCTCTGCTGCACGGACCTAGTGCACACACATATCACAGTGTGGGCTGACCCGTGCTACCCCTGGGCCCCTGGCACCCGAACTCACGCCTCCCCTGGGCCCCGATCACATCCCTCCACAGGTTTATAGTTTATAGGCCCCCTAACATAACTACACTGTCAGATAGAGTATTAATCAAGACATATAGGAGCTTGTAACAAAGGTAATACTGTAATCGTGGAGAGTTCAATCTTCATACTGCAGGGTATTAGGCTGCAGGGTGACTTGGACAGGTTAGGTGAGTGGGAAAATGCATGGCAGATGCAATATAATGTGGATAAATGTGAGGTCATCCACTTTGGGGGCAAAAACGCAAAGACAAAATATTATCTGAATGGTGGCAGATTAGGAAAAGGGGAGGTGCAACGAGACCTGGGTGTCATGGTTCATCAGTCATTGAAAGTTGGCATGAAGGCGGAGAATGGTATGTTGGCCTTCATAGCTAGGGGATTTGAGTATAGGAGCAGAGAGGTCTTACTGCAGTTGTACAGGGCCTTGGTGAGGCCTCACCTTGAATATTTGTTCAGTTTTGGTCTGCTAATCTGAGGAAGGACATTCTTGCTATTGAGGGAGTGCAGCGAAGGTTCACCAGACTAATTCCCGGGATGGCTGGATTGACATATGAGGAGAGACTGGATGAACTGGGCCTTTATACAGTGGAGTTTAGAAGAATGAGAGGGGATCTCATAGAAACATATAAGATTCTGATGGGACGGGACAGTTGGATGCGGGTAGATTGTTCCTGATGTTGGGGAAGTCCAGAACCAGGGGACACAGTATTAGGATAAGGGGTAGGCCATTTCGGACTGAGATGAAGAGAAACTTCTTCACTCAGAGGGTTGTTACCCTTTGGAATTCCCTACCGCAGAGAGTTGTTGATGCCAGTTCATTGGATATATTCAAGAGGGAGTTAGATATGGCCCTTACGGCTAAGGGGATCAAGGGGTATGGAGAGAAAGCAGGAAAGGGATACTGAGGGAATGATCAGCCATGATCTTATTGAATGGTGGTGCAGGCTCGACGGGCTGAATGGCCTACTCCTGCACCTATTTTCTATGTTTCTATGTTTCATATAGACAGGGCAAATCAAATTGTCAAAGATAGTCTAGAGGACGAGTTCATGGAATACATTTGAGATAGTTCTTTTGGAACAATACGTTGTGGAACCAACCAGGGAACAGGCTATTTTAGATCTTGTATTGTGTAATGAGATAGGGTTAATTAGTAATGTCACAGTAAAGGATCCTCTGGGGAAGAATGGTTAAGTATGGTATTAGATTAAAAGAAGAGGCATATAATGTCGCCCATATAAAACTGAGATGAGGAGGAATTTCTTTTCTCAGAGGATTGTAAACCTGTGGAATTCTCTGCCCCAGGGAGACTGGATCATTGAATATATTTAAGCTGGAGATAAACAGATTTTTGAGCAATAAGGGAGTAAAGGATTATGGGGAGCAGGCAGGGAAGTGAAGCTGAGCTCATGATCAGATCAGACATGATCTTATTGAGTGGTGGAGCAGGCTCGAGGGGCCAAATGGCCTACTCCTGCTCCTATTTTTTATGTTCTTAATGTTGTGAAGGGTAGTAGTAAGCCTAAGGTTCGGGAGAGCAAAGGATGATCGAAAAATGACATAAAAAAGGAGGAAATAGAATGAGAATAAACTAGCAAGAAATATAAAAACAGATTGTAAGAGCTTCTATAAGTATGTAAAAAGAAAGAAAGTAGCAAAAGTAAGAGGTGAGATAGGAAAAATTCGAATGGGGAATAAAGAAATAGCAGAGACTTAAAAAAACATTTTGTATCTGTCTTCATAGTAGAAGATACAAAAAGCCAACCAAAAATAATGGGGAACCAAAGGACTAATGAGAGTGAGGAACTTAAAGTATTTAATATCAGTGGAGAAAAAGTATTTGAGAAATTAATGGGACTAAAAGCCGACAAATCCCCTGGATCTGATTGCCTACATCCTAGGGTTCTAAAAGAGGTGGCTGCAGAGATAGTGGATGCACTAGTTATGATCTTCCAAAATTCCCTACATTCTGGAACATTTCCAGTGGATTGGAAGGTAGCAAATGTCATACCGCTATTTAAGAAAGGAGAGAGAAAACAGTGCACTACATGCCGGTTAGCCTGATATTAGTCATCGGGAAAATGCTGGAATCTATTATTAAGGAAGTGGTATCAAGGCACATAGAAAATCATAATATAATTAGGCAGAGTCAGCATAGTTTTATGGGCCCCAAGTTTCCACATGATTTGCTCCTGATTTTTAGGAGCAACTGGTGTAGAACGGAGTAGCTTAGAAATCAGAATTCTCATCATTTAGTTTGCTCCAGTTCTAGTCAGTTAGAACAGTTTCACTTTGAAACAGAATTTTTTTTTCAAAAGGGGGCGTGTCCGGCCACTTACGCCTGTTTTCAAAGTTTCGTCAGTGAAAACTTACTCCAAACTAACTTAGAATGGAGTAAGTGAAGATTTTTGTACGTTCGAAAAAACCTTGTCTACACTTTAGAAAATCAGGCGTAGGTTACAAATCAGGCGTAGGGAATGGTGGGGGTTTAAAGGGAAGTTTACAAACATTAAACACTTCAGTTTTACAAATAAAGAGCCATCATCAATAATAAATGATAAGTACATCAATAAATCAATCAAAAAAAATTAATAAGAAATATATTTTTTTTAAATCAATAAATAAAACATTTTCTACTTACCGACTGCAGCATCGGGAGCCCTCCAACTGCGTGCTGGGATGCCCCCCCCCCCCCCCAGTGTGTCTCTGTCAGTGTCTCTATCTCTCTGTCTGTCTGTGTGTGTCTCTCATTCTCTGTCTGTCAGTGTCTGTGTTTCTGACAGCGAGGGGAGGAGGAGGAGGGGGGGTAGAGGGAGAGGGGGGGGGAGCAGAGGGAGGGAAGGGGGAGGGATGGGGGAGGGATGGGGAGGGGGGGGGAAAGGGATAAAGGGGAGATGGGGGGGAAAGGAGATGGGGGGGAAAGGAGATGGGGGGCGGGAAAGGAGATTGGGGGGGAGGAGAAGGAGAAGGGGGGAAGGAGAAGGAGAAGGGGGGGAAAGGAGATGGGGGGGAAGGAGATTGCGGGGGGAGGAGATGGGGGGAAAAGGAGAAGGTGGGGGGGAAGGAGAAGGTGTGGGGGGGAAAGGAGAAGGTGGGGGGGAAGGAGAAGGTGGGGGGGGAAAGGAGAAGGTGGGGGGGGGAAAGGAGAAGGTGGGGGGGAAAGGAGAAGGTGGGGGGGGAAAGGAGAAGGTGGGGGGGGAGAAGGGGGGGAAAGGAGAAGGTGGGGTGGGAAAGGAGAAGGGGGGAGGAGAAAGGGGGGGAAGGAGAAGGGGGGAAAAGGACAAAGGTGGGGGGGAAAGGAGAAGGTGGTGGGGGGGAGGAGAAGGGGGGAAAGGAGAAGGTGGGGGGGGAAGGAGAAGGGGGGAAGGAGAAAGGGGGGAAGGAGAAAGGGGGGAAGGAGAAAGGGGGAAGGAGAAAGGGGGGGAAGGAGAAAGGGGGGGAAAGGACAAAGGTGGGGGGGGGAAGGAGAAGGGGGGGAAAGGAGAAGGGGGAGAAAGGAGAAGGTGGGGGGGAAAGGAGAAGGGGAGAAAGGAGAAGGTAGGGGGGGAAAGGAGAAGGGGGGGGAAGGTGAAGGGGGAGGGAGGCTGAATGGGCCAGGCCTGAGACTTCGGGCAGGGCCCGTCCCCAGCACCAGATTTACAGGTAGGTGGCATTGGGTCGGGTCGGGGGGAGCGCGGGCCGGGGGGGTGGTGGGAGGGAGGTCGATTCGGTTCGGGTCGGGGGGAGGGAGGGAGAGGGAGGTCAGGTCAGGGGGAGGGAGGTCAGGTCGGATCCAGTCCGGGGGCGGGGTGGGTGGGGGCGGGAATCGGGTCGGTGTCGGTGTCGAGTCCGGTCCGGAGGCAGGGGCGGGGGGGGGTGGGGGCGGGAGTCGGGTCGGGTCTGGTCCGGGGGCGGGGGGGTGGGAAGCGGGAGTCGAGCCGGGTCGGGAGGAAGCAGGAGCTGGCCGTGGGAGGAGTCTTATTCACGCAGCCCCAGTGAGGCCATTCGGCCAGGGCTAGGGGCTGCGTGCTTCGGGCCCCTCCCACAGTTTTGGGCGCCTGGAACTACTGCACATGCGCGCCCACTGTAGCGCGCATATGCAGAGGTCCCGACACTGTTTTCAGCGCAGGGACCTGGCTCCGCCCCCTACAGCTCCTGCTGCGCTGCGCCGATGGCCAGGGAGCTGGAGAATCTGGAGGTTTTATTTAGGCGCACTTTGTGGCGCGAAAAACGGGCGTCCAGGTCGGAACTGCGCGGTTCTAGGCGCGGCTCGAAACTTGGGCCCATGAAAGGGTAATTGTGTTTGGCAAATTTATGAGAGTTTATTGAGGATGCAACTAGTAGGTTAAAGGAGAAACCTGTGGATGCAGTATATTTGGATTTCCAAAAGTCGTTCTATAAGGTCATTGCACCGTCTCTAAGACAAGTATATCCTTCCTCAGAAAATGAGACCAAAATGTGCACAGTACTCCAGATGTGATCTCACCAAAACCCTGTACACTTGTAGCAATACTTCCTTATTCTTGTACACCAACCAGCTTGCAATAAAGGCCAACATGCCATTTGATTGTTTTACCTCAATGCTAACTCTCTAATTCCTGTACTGATCCTTGCGGCACCCACTGGTTACAGCCTGCCAACCTGAAAAAGACCCGTTTATTCCTACTCTGTTTTCTGTCCGTTAACCAATCCTCTATCCATGCTAATATATTACCCCCAACCGTGTGAGCCCTTATCTTGCATAACAACCATTTATGTGTATTGTCTGTGTACTTAGTGTAAGCCTTTTTCTTTATTATCAATTTCCCCTAATTTTTTTATTAAGCCATGGTGCTTATAAGTCTGTAGAACATTTTATTATTTCTTTTTATATTCCTCCATAATTTTTTAAAAAAATTTTTTCTTCGCCTTCCTAATTTTTTTTAACCTCTCTCCTAAGCTCCATGTATTACTCTCCTTTCCTTTTAGTATCTAAGTACTGCTGCTATAATCCATCAGCTGTGGCTCAATGGGTAGAACACGTGTCTCTGAGTCAAATAGTTGTGGGTTCAAGTCCCACTCCAGGGACTTGAGTGCATCATTCTTGGCTGACACTCCAGTACAGTACTGGGGGATGAGATGTTAAACTGAGACCTGTCTGCTCTCTCAGGTGGACATAAACGATCCCATGGCACTATTTTGAAGAAGAGCAGGGCGGTTATCCCTGGTGTCCTGGCCAATATTTATCCCTCAATCAGTTTATCTGGTCATTATCACATTGCGGTTTGTGAGAGCTTGCTGTGCGCAAATTGGCTATGCGTTTCCCACATTACAACAGTGACTACACTCCAAAAGTACTTCATTGGCTGTAAAGCGCTTTGAAATGTCCAGTGGTCATGAAAGGCACTATATAAATGCAAGTCTTTTTTCAGTTTTCTCTTTAATTCTTTGTTCATCCACGGTGCCCCATAATTAGCTTGCTTGTTTTTGTCTTTTAATGGGAAACATTTCTCTTCAACTCTATTGATTACCCTTTTAAAGAGTTCCCACTGTTTCTCTCTTTTTGTTTTTAAAGATTTTCTCCTAGTTTACCTTCTTTAGTTCCACCCTCATTTCCTCATAATTTTCTCAATCCTAATTTTGAACCTTACTATGCTGTGGTCACTACTCCTAATCTTATTTCTCCCATCTGTACTGGTTCATTACTCATTACAAGATCCAGCAGTGATTCTATTCTTTTTGGACTTCTTACATACTGAGTGAGAAAGGAGTCCTATATACACTGTAAAAACTCGATTGCCTTTTCTCCTTTTGTTATTTCTTCCTGCCCATTTATTTGGGGGGTAGTTGAAATCTCCCATGATTATAATCCTATGCCTACTACGCACCTTGCAGATTTGCCTACATATTTCTTCCTCCAATTCACTTGCACTATTTGGTGGTCTACAGTAAAACCCTATTAGGGTGATGGATCAATTCTTATCTTTTAACTCAATCCATATGGATTCTGTATCTATCTTACTGCTAGTTACATCCATTTTTTCTACTGGCAGGGTTGGATCAAAGTCCACAACAGAGTTCACCTAAGAGTTTTCTGAGAGAACTTGGAATCTTTATAATTCATTTTTAAAGTGAATCCAGTATGTCTAAGGTGTGTATTACTGTACCAGAGCGATGGGTATCAAAGGGAGAGTTAGTGTACCAGAGGGATGGGCTTCGATGGAGAGTTAGTGTACCAGACTGTCGGGCTTCAATGGGAGAGTTAGTGTACTAGAGGGATGCGCTTTGATGGGAGAGTTAGTGTACATAAGAACATAAGAAATAGGAGCAGGAGTAGACTATTTGGCCCCTTAAGCCTGCTCTCCCATTCAGTAAGATCATAGCTGATCTGATCTTGGCCTCAGCCCCACTTGCCTACCCGCTCCTCATAACCTTTGGCTCCCAGAGGGATGGATATCGATGGGAGAATTAGTGTATCAGAGGGATAGGTATTGATAAGAGAGTTTGTGTACACAAGGAATTGGCTTCGATGGGATAGTTAGTGTACTAGAGGGATGGGCTTCAATGGGAGAATTATTATACCGGAGTGATGGGCTTCGCTGCGAGAGTTAGTACACTGGAGTAATGGGCATCAATGGGAGATTTAGTGTACCAGAGGGATGGGTATTAATGTGGTTCAGAGGGATGGGCTTCAATGGGAGAGTTAATGAACTAGAGGGACTAGGTTCAGTGGGAGAGTTAGTGTACCAGAGAAATGGGATTCAGTGGGAGAGTTAGTGTACATAGACAGGGGCAGGGGCTTCAATGAGAGAGTTAGTGTACATGATGGATGGGCTTCGATGGGAGACTTTGGGGCAGAAATTGCCCTCTCCTTAAGCTCCATCAGCGCCTCTAAGAGGCGGTAATGGAGCGGATAGGCCTTACCGACCGGGGGCAGACAGAAGGGCCGACCCTTCCTATATTGTTCCCGTGCCGGGACCAGGACCCATCGGGCACGTGCCGACCCCACACCGACCGGTGGCAATTCCCTTTCCGAACCCCGCGGGAAATTGCCCCTCAGGTAAATGTGCGGAAATGTCCCACGGGAGCAGAGCAGCCGCCGCTCGGTGCCACTGACAGCTTTTGCCTGTGGGAAGCTGTGTCAGCTTGGGCAGCCCGTCCACCCTTAAAGAGGAGGGCGCGTTGCCATCGCCTCCATTTTATTTTAATTGTCGGTTGACTCCGAGGTCAGCCCAACAATGGTGGCCACGGGTTCAGTCAGGCCACAAAAAGGCAGCACGGCACCCCTCGAGTGGCATGGCCACTGATATGTCCGTAACCCTCCCTAGTGGCCCCGTGGTCCTAACTAAACTAATTGCAGAGTTCGCAGCAGCCCTCCCCTTTACCTTAAGTGGAGAGATGTTGTGCCACATCGCACTGACGACTCTGAGCGATGGACGATCCGCAGCAACAGCACCTGACCCAACATCCGCCCCGATTGGAAAAAAAGAACTGAAAATTGCACGATTGTCCACCCCATGGATTGGGTGGAGAACAATCTACCCTTATTTGGGGGGCAATTTTGGCCCCTTAGTGTACCCGAGGGATGGGCTTCGATGAGAGAGTTAGTGTACCAGAGGGATGAACCTCAATGAGAGAGTTAGTGTACCAGAGGGATGGGTTTCATAAGAACATAAGAAATAGGAGCAGAAATAGGCCATTTGGCACTTCGAGCCTGCTCCGCCATTCAATAAAATCATGGCTGATCTGTACTTGGCCTCAACTTCACTTCCCTGCCCGCTCCCCATAACCTTTGACTCCCTTATCATTCAAAAATCTGTCTACTTCCACCTTAAATATATTCAATGACCCAGCCTCCACTGCTCTCTGGGGTAGAGAATTCCAAAGATTCACAACCTTCTGAGAGAAGAAATTCCTCCTCATCTCCATTTTAAATGGGCGACCCCGTATTCTGAAACTATGCCCCCTAGTTCCAGATTCCCCAATGAGGGAAAACATCCTCTCTGCATCAAGCCCCCTTGTAATCTTATATGTTTCAATAAGATCACCTCTCATTCTTCTAAACTCCAATGAGTAAAGGCCCACCCTGCTCAATGTTTCTTCATAAGACAACCCGTTCATCTCAGGAATCAACCTACTGAACATTCCCCGCACTGCCTCCAATGCAAGTAAATCCCTCCTTAAATAAGGAGACCAAAACTGCACGCAGTACTCCAGATGTGGCCTTACTAATACCCTGTACAGTTGTAGCAGGACTTCCTTACTTTTATAACCATCCTCCTTACAATAAAGACCAACATTCCATTTACCTTCCTAATTATTTGCTGTATCTGCATACTAACTTTTTGTGTTTCATGTACAAGAAGCCCCAGATCCCTCTGTACCGCAGCATTTTGTAATCTCTCTCCATTTAAATAATAATTTGCTTTTTATTTTTCCTACCAAAGTGGATAACCTCACATTTCCCCGCATTATACTCCATCTGCAAATTTTTTGCCCACTCACTCAGCCTATCTTCGTCTCTTTGCAGATATTTTGTGTCCTCTCCACAATTTGCTTTCCTACATATCTTTGTATCATCAGCAAATTTGGCTACATTACACTTGGTCCATTCATCCAAGTCATTAATATAGATTGTAAATAGTTGAGGCCCCAACACTGATCCCTGTGGCATCCCACTAGTTACAATTTGACAACCTGAAAATGACCCATAATTCGACTCTCTGTTTTCTGTTTGTTAGCCAATCCTCTATCCATGCTAATATATTATCCCGAACCCTGTCAGCTCTTATCTTGTGCAGTAACTTTTATGTGACACCTGATTAAATGCCTTCTGGAAATCCAAATACACCACATCCCTTTATGCATCCTGCTCATTACATCCTCGAAGAACTCTAGCAAATTTGTCAAACGTGATTTCCTTTTCATAAAACCATGCTCACTCTTAATAATGGACTCCAGCATTTTCCCAATGACAGATATTAGGCTGATTGGTCTATAGTTTTCTGCTTTTTGTCTCCCTCCCCTCTCAAATTGGGGCGTTACATTTGCGATTTTCCAATCCGCTGCAACCTCTCCAGAATCCAGGGAATTTTAATAGATTACAACCAATGCATCCACTATCTCTGTAGCCACTTGTTTTAAGACCCGAGGATGCAGGCCATCAGGTCCAAGGGACTTGTCCATCTTTAGCACCATTACTTTGTCCAGTAGTTTTTCTTTAGTGATAATGATTGTTTTAAGTTCCCCTTCCCTATAGCCCCTTGATTATCTATTATTATTGGGATGCTTTTAGTATCTTCAACCATGAAGACCGATACAAAATATTTGTTCAAAGTTTCTGCTATTTCCCTGTTTCCCATGATTAATTCCCAAGCCTCATCCTCTAAGGAACCGACATTTACTTCAGATACTCTTTTCCTTTTTATATACCTATAGAAGCTCTTACTGTCTGTTTTTATATTTCTTGCTAGTTTACTCTCATAATCTATCTTCTCTCTCTTTATTACTTTTCTGTCGTCCTTTGCTGGTTTCTAAAAAATTCCCAATCCTCTGGCCTACCGCTAATCTTCGCAACATTGTATGCCTTTATTTTCAATTTGATACCTTTCTTAACTTCCTTAATTAGCCACGGATGGTTCATCCTTCTCTTTCTCACTGGAACATATCTTTGCTGAGAGTTATGAAATATCTCCTTAAATATCTGCCACTGCTTATATAGGCGTACCCTTTAATCTAGGTTCCCAGTAAACTTTAGCCAACTTTGTCTTCATAACTTTGTAATTGCCTTTATTTAAGTTCAGGATACTAGTTGGAGACCCAACTTTCTCACCCTCAAACTGAATTTGAAATTCTAACATGCTACGATCACTCTTCCCTAGAGGATCCTTTACCATGATATCATTAATTAATCCTATCTCATTACACATTACCAGATCTTAAATAGTCTGCTCCCTGGTTGGCTCCATAAGGTATTGTTGTAAGAAACCATCCCAAATACACTCTATGAACTCGTCCTCAGGGCTACCTTTGCCAATTTGATTTGTCCAATCTATATGAAGTTTAAAATCGTCCATGATTATTGCCGTACCTTTCTTACAAGCCTCTATTATTTCTTGATTTATACTCTCCTACAGTGTAGCTACAATTAGGGGGCCTATAGACTACTCCCGTCAGTGACTTTATTCCCTTATTATTTCTTATCTCCACCCAAACAGAGTTTACATCTTGATCTTCTTAGCCAATATATTTCTCACTACTGCATCCGTTATTAACAGAGCTACCCCACATCCTTTTCCTATCTGCCCAACCTTCCAAAATGTCAAATACCCCTGAATATTCAGTTCCCAGCCTTGGTCACCTTGCAACCACGGCTCTGTAAAGGCTATCACTTCTTACCCAGTTATTTCTATTTGTGCTGTCATCTCATCTATCTTGTTACAAATGCTGTGTGCATTCAGATAAAGAGGTTTTAATTTTGTCTTTTTACTCTTTTCCCCTACTCTGACCCTACTTTCTGATGCATTATTTTGTTTATATGCTCTGTCCCTTCCTGTCACACTCTGGTTATCATTACCCCTATCGCTACCCTGCACTATTGCCTTCTCCTTTCTCCTTGACTTTTAAAATTTCCACTCACCTGAACCCTCCCCCTCGCTTCCCCGCACCCACCCACCCGCATTATTTAGTTTAAAATACTATCTCCAGCCTTAGTTATTCGATTCGTCAAGACACCGGTCCCAGCCTGGTTCAAGCGAAGCCCATCCCAACGGGACAGCTCCCTCTTACCCCAGTACTGGTGCCAGTGCCCCATGAATCAAAACCCATTCTTCCCACACCAGTCTTTGAGCCACACGGTCATCTCTCTGATCTTATTTACCCTATGCAAATTTACTCGTGGCTCAGGTAGTAATCCAGAGATTATTACTTTTCTGGTTCTGCTTTTCAATTTAGCACCGAGCTGCTCATCCTCTCTCAGCAGAACCTCTTTCTTTGTCCTACCTATGTCATTGGTACGTACGTGGACCACGGATCTTTCCCCTCCCACTCCAAGTTCCTCTCCAGCCCAGAGGAGATGTCCTTAACCCTGGCACAGGGCAGACAACACAGCCTTTGGGACTCACGCTATCGGCTGCAGAGAACAGTATCTCTGCCCCTAACTATACTGTCCCCTACCATTACTACATTTCTTTTTACTCCCCCCACTTGAATGGCCCCCTGTACCACGGTGCTGTGGTCAGTTTGCTCATCCTCCCTGCAGTCCCTGCCCTTGTCCACACAGGGAGTAAGAACCTCGAACCTGTTGGACAATAGCAAGGGCTGAGGCTCCTCCAATGCTACCTTTTGGATGCCCATACCTGCCTCGCTCGCAGACAAACCCACATGTCCCTGATCGCAGACCGAATTTGAATAACTTAACCTAAGGGGTGTGAGTGCCTCCTGGAATACAGCGTCCAGGTAACTCTCCCCATCCCTGATATATTGCAGTGTCTGAAGTTCGGACTCCAGCTCATCAACTCTGAGCCGAAATTCTTTGAGCAGCCAAAAGAAAACATAGAGAATTGATATTACAAAACTTAAAAATCTAATTAAATAAATAAAAAATAAGAGAAATGGGAGAGCAGGCGATGTATTGCAGCTGTTGCATGTGAGAGCTGGTAGATGCCATTGAGGTCGGCGGTGACCACATCTGCAGCAAATGTTGGCTGCTCGAAGAACTTCGGCTCAGAATTGATGAGCTGGAGGCTGAGATTCCGACACAGTAACACATCAGGGAGGGGGTGAGTTACCTGGACACTGTGTTCCAGGAGGCAGTCACACCCCTTAGGTAGCCGAGTTTTGGATCATCTCTAGTTTACGTAGGGTAGAATGTGAAAGGCCAGCCAAGAGTGCGTTGGAATAGTCAAGTCTAGAGGTAATAAACGCATGGATGAGGGTTTCAGCATCGGATGAGCTGAGGCAAGGGTGGTGACAGGCGATGTTACGGAGGTGGAAATAGAACATAAATTAGAACATAAGAACATAAGAACATAAGAATTAGGAACAGGAGTAGGCCATCTAGCCCCTCGAGCCTGCTCCGCCATTCAACAAGATCATGGCTGATCTGGTCGTGGACTCAGCTCCACTTACCCGCCCTCTCCCCATAACCCTTAATTCCCTTATTGCTTAAAAATCTATCTATCTTTGACTTGAAAACATTCAATGAGCTAGCCTCAACTGCTTCTCTGGGCAGAGAATTCCACAGATTCACAACCCTCTGGGAGAAGAAATTCTTTCTCAACTCGGTTTTAAATTGGCTCCCCCGTATTTTGAGGCTGTGCCCCCTAGTTCTAGGCTCCCCTACCAATGGAAACAACCTCTCTGCCTCTATCTTGTCTATCCCTTTCATGATTTTAAATGTTTCTATAAGATCACCCCTCATCCTTCTGAACTCCAAGGAGTAAAGACCCAGTCTACTCAATCTATCATCATAAGGTAACCCCCTCATTTCTGGAATCAGCCTAGTGAATCGTCTCTGTACCCCCTCCAAAGCTAGTATATCCTTCCTTAAGTAAGGTGACCAAAACTGCACGCAGTACTCCAGGTGCGGCCTTACCAATACCTTATACAATTGCAGCAAGACCTCCCTGCTTTTGTACTCCATCCCTCTCGCAATGAAGGCCAACATTCCATTTGCCTTCCTGATTACCTGCTGCACCTGCAAACTAACCTTTTGGGATTCATGCACAAGGACCCCCAGGTCCCTCTGCACCGCAGCATGTTGTAATTTCTCCCCATTCAAATAATATTCCCTGTTTCTGTTTTTTTTCCCAAGGTGCATGACCTCACACTTTCCGACATTGTATTCCATCTGCCAAACCTTCGCCCATTCGCTTAACCTATCCAAATCTCCTTGCAGCCTCTCTGAGTCCGCTTTCCCACTAATTTTAGTGTCATCTGCAAATTTTGTTGCACTACACTCTGTCCCCTCTTCTAGGTCATCTATGTATATTGTAAACAGTTGTGGTCCCAGCACTGATCCCTGTGGCACACCACTAACCACTGATTTCCAACCGGAAAAGGACCCATTTATCCCGACTCTCTGCTTTCTGTTCGCCAGCCAATTCTCTATCCATGCTAATACATTTCCTCTGACTCCGCGTACCTTTATCTTCTGCAGTAACCTTTTGTTGGCACCTTATCGAATGCCTTTTGGAAATCTAAATACACCACATCCATCGGTACACCTCTATCCACCATGCTCGTTATATCCTCAAGGAATTCCAGTAAGTTAGTTAAACATGATTTCCCTTTCATGAATCCATGCTGCGTCTGCTTGATTGCACTATTCCTATCTAGATGTCCCGCTATTTCTTCCTTAATGATAGTTTCAAGCATTTTCCCCACTACAGATGTTAAACTAACCGGCCTATAGTTACCTGCCTTTTGCCTGCCCCCTTTTTTAAACAGAGGCGTTACATTAGCTGCTTTCCAATCCGCTGGTACCTCCCCAGAGTCCAGAGAATTTTGGTAGATTATAACGAATGCATCTGCTATAACTTCCGCCATCTCTTTTAATACCCTGGGATGCATTTCATCAGGACCAGGGGACTTGTCTACCTTCAGTCCCATTAGCCTGTCCAGCACTACCCCCCTAGTGATAGTGATTGTCTCCAGGTCCTCCCTTCCCACATTCCTGTGGCCTGCAATTTTTGGCATGGTTTTTGTGTCTTCCACTGTGAAGACGGAAGCAAAATAATTGTTTAAGGTCTCAGCCATTTCCATATTTCCCATTATTAAATCCCCCTTTTCATCTTCTAAGGGACCAACATTTACTTTAGTCACTCTTTTCCGTTTTATATATCTGTAAAAGCTTTTACTATCTGTTTTTATGTTTTGCGCAAGTTTACCTTCGTAATCTATCTTCCCTTTCTTTATTGCTTTTTTAGTCATTCTTTGCTGTGGCTTAAAATTTTCTCAATCCTCTAGTTTCCCACTAACCTTGGCCACCTTATACGCATTGGTCTTTGATTTGATACTTTCCTTTATTTCCTTGGTTATCCACGGCTGGTTATCCCTTCTCTTGCCGCCCTTCTTTTTCACTGGAATATATTTTTGTTGCACACTATGAAAGAGCTCCTTAAAAGTCCTCCACTGTTCCTCAATTGTGCCACCGTTTAGTCTGTGTTTCCAGTCTACTTTAGCCAACTCTGCCCTCATCCCACTGTAGTCCCCTTTGTTTACGCATAGTACGCTCATTTCTGACACAACTTCCTCATCCTCAATCTGTATTACAAATTCAACCATATTGTGATCACTCATTCCGAGAGGATCTTTTACGAGGAGATCGTTTATTTTTCCTGTCTCATTACACAGGACCAGATCTAAGATTGCTTGCTCCCTTGTAGATTCTGTTACATACTGTTCTAAGAAACAATCCCGTATGCATTCTATGAATTCCTCCTCCAGTCTACCCTATGCGATTTGATTTGACCAATTGATATGTAGGTTAAAATCCCCCATGACTACTGCCGTTCCTTTTTCACATGCCTCCATTATTCCCTTGATTATTGCCCGCCCCACCTTGAAGTTATTATTTGGGGGCCTATAAACTACGCCCACCAGTGACTTTTTCCCCTTACTATCTCTAATCTCCACCCACAATGTTTCAACATTTTGTTCATTGGAGCCAATATCATCCCTCACAACTGCCCTGATATCATCTTTTATTAACAGAGCTACCCCACCTCCTTTCCCTTCTTGCCTATCTTTCTGAATCGTCAGATACCCCTGTATGTTTAATTCCCAGTCTTGGCCACCTTTCAACCATGTTTCTGTAATGGCCACCAAATCATACCCATTTGTAATGATTTGTGCCGTCAACTCATTTACTTTATTGCATGCATTTAGGTAGAGTGTTTTCATCCTAGTTATAAAACCATGATTTTTAGTTTTCACCCCTCCTGCAGCCCTCTTATATTCAGTGGCCCTTTTTGTTTCTTGCCTTTGGTTTCTCTGCCCTCCACTTTTACTCATCTCTTTTCTGTCTTTTGTTTTTGTCTCCTTTTTGTTTCCCTCTGTCTCCCCGTTTTGGTTCCCATCCCCCTGCCATATTAGTTTAACTCCTCACCAACAGCACTAGCAAACACTCCCCCTAGGACATTGGTTCCGGTCCAGCCCAAGTGCAGACCGTCCAGTTTGTACTGGTCCCACCTCCCCCAGAACCTGTTCCAATGTCCCACGAATTTGAATCCCTCTGCTGCACCACTGCTCAAGCCACGTATTCATCTGTGCTATCCTGCGATTCAGGGTCAAATGTGACACCAGGGTTGCGAGCAGCCTGGTTCAGCATCAGGAAAGAGAAATGGAGTCAGTGGCTAGGGAACTGAGTTTGTGGTGGGGTCAGAAAAAAATGGCTTCGATCCTACAAGCTGAGTTCAGGGAGATGGGAGTTAAATTAAAGAGTAGGACCTCAAAGGTAGTAATCTCAGGATTGCTACCAGTGCCACGTGCTAGTCAGAGTAGGAATTGCAGGATAGCTAAGATGAATATGTGGCTTGAGGAGTGGTGCAGAAGGGAGGGATTCAAATTCCTGGGACATTGGAACCGGTTCTGGGGGAGATGGGACCAGTACAAACCGGACGGTCTGCACCTGGGCAGGACCGGAACCAATGTCCTGGGGGGAGTGTTTGCTAGTGCTGTTGGGGAGGGGTTAAGCTAATATGGCAGTGGGATGGGAACCTATGCCGGGAGACTGAGGGAAGTAAAATAGGGGCAGAAACAAAAGATAGAAAGAAGAAAAGTAAAAGTGGAGGGCAGAGAAACCCAAGGCAAAAATCAAAAAGGGCCACATTACAGAAAAATTCTAAAGGGACAAAGTGTGTTAAAAAGACTGAAGGCTCTGTGCCTCAATGCGAGGAGTATTTGTAATAAGGCGGATGAATTAACTGCGTAAGCAGCTATTAACGAATATGATATAATTGGAATTGTGGAGACATGGCTCCAGGGTGACCAAGGCTGGGAACTCAACATTCAGGGGTATTCAACATTTAGGAAGGATAGACAGAAAGGAAAAGGAGGTGGGGTAGCATTGCTGGTTAAAGAGGAAATTAACGCAATAGTAAGGAAGGACATTAGCTTGGATGATGTGGAATCTGTATGGGTAGAGCTGCGGAAGACCAAAAGCAGAAAATGCTAGTGGGGGTTGTGTACAGACCACCAAACAGTAGTAATGAGGTTGGGGACAGCATCAAACAAGAAGTTAAGGATGCGTGCAAAAAGGTACAGCAGTTATCATGGGTGACTTTAATCTACATATAGATTGGGCTGACCAAGCTGGAAGCAATACGGTGGAGGAGGATTTCCTGAAGTGTATTAAGGATGGTTTTCGAGACCAATATGTCGAGGAACCAACTAAAGGGCTGGCCATCCTAGACTGGGTGATGTGTAATGAGAAAGCACTAATTAGCAATCTTGTTTTGCGAGGCCCCTTGGGGAACAGTGACCATAATATGGTAGAATTCTTTATTAAGATGGAGAGTGACAGAGTTAATTCAGAGACTAGGGTCCTAAACTTAAGGAAAGGAAACTGCGATGGTATGAGATGTGAATTGGCTAAAATAGACTGGCGAATGATGCTTAAAGGGTTGACAATGGATAGGCAATGGCAAACATTTAAAGATCACGTGAATGAAACTTTAACAATTGCACATCCCTGTCTGGTGTAAAAATAAAACGGGGAAGGTGGCTCAACTGTGGCTAACAAGGGAAATTAGGGATAATGTTAAACCCAAGGAAGAGGCATATAAATTGGCCAGAAAAAGCAGTAAACCTGAGGACTGGGAGAAATTTAAAATTCAGCAGAGAAGGACAAAGGGTTTAATTATAGAAACATAGAAACATAGAAAATAGGTGCAGGAGTAGGCCATTCGGCCCTTCGAGCCTGCACCACCATTCAATGAGTTCATGGCTGAATATGTAACTTCAGTACCCCATTCCTGATTTCTCTCCATACCCCTTGATTCCCCCAAGTAGTAAGGACTACATCTAACTCCTTTTTGAATATATTTAGTGAATTGGCCTCAACAACATTCTGTGGTAGAGAATTCCACAGGTTCACCACTCTCTGGGTGAAGATGTTTCTCCTCATCTCGGTCCTAAATGGCTTACCCCTTATCCTTAGACTGTGACCCCTGGTTCTGGACTTCCCCAACATTGGGAACATTCTTCCTGCATCTAACCTGTCTAAACCTGTCAGAATTTTAAACATTTCTATGAGATCCTCTCTCATTCTTCTGAACTCCAGTGAATACAAGCCCAGTTGATCCAGTCTTTCTTGATATGTCAGTCCCGCCATCCCGGGAATCAGTCTGGTGAATCTTCGCTGCACTCCCTCAATAGCAAGAATGTCCTTCCTCATGTTAGGAGACCAAAACTGTATACAATACTCCAGGTGTGGCCTCATCAAGGTCCTGTACAACTTTAGTAACACCTCCCTGCCCCTGTACTCAAATCCCCTTGCTATGAAGGCCAACATGCCATTTGCTTTCTTAACTGCCTGCTGTACCTGCATGCCAACCTTCAATGACTGATGTACCATGACACCCAGGTCTCGTTGCACCTCCCCTTTTCCTAATCTGTCACCATTCAGATAATAGTCTGACTCTCTGTTTTTACCACCAAAGTGGATAACCTCATATTTATCCACATTATACTTCATCTGCCATGCATTTGCCCACTTACCTAACCTATCCAAGTCACTCTGCAGCCTCATAGCATCCTCCTCGCAGCTCACACTGCCACCCAACTTAGTGTCATCCGCAAATTTGGAGATACTACATTTAATCCCATCGTCTAAATCATTAATGTACAATGTAAACAGCTGGGACCCCAGCACAGAACCTTGCGGTACCCCTCTAGTCACTGCCTGCCATTCTGAAAAGTACCCATTTACTCCTACTCTTTGCTTCCTGTCTGCCAACCAGTTCTCAATCCACGTCAACACACTACTCCCAATCCCATGTGCTTTAATTTGCACATTAATCTCTTGTGTGGGACCTTGTCGAAAGCCTTCTGAAAGTCCAAATACACCACATCAATCATGCTTCTCCTTTGTCCACTCTACTGGAAACATCCTCAAAAAATTCCAGAAGATTTGTGAAGCATGATTTCCCTTTCACAAATCCATGCTGACTTGGACCTATCATGTCACCTCTTTCCAAATGTGCTGCTATGACATCCTTAATAATTGATTCCATCATTTTACCCACTACCGATGTCAGGCTAATTAGGAGGGAGAAAATAGAGTATGAGAGGAAGCTTGCTGGGATCATAAAAACTAACTGCAAAAGCTTCTATAGATATGTGAAGAGAAACAGATTAGTGAAGACAAATGTAGGTCCCTTGCAGTCAGAAGCAGGTGAATTTATAATGGGGAACAAAGAAATGGCAGACCAATTGAACAAATACTTTAGTTCTGTCTTCACGAAGGAAGACACATATAATCTTCTGGAAATACTAGGGGACCGAGGGTCTAGTGAGAAGGAGGAACTGAAGGAAATCCTTATTAGGCAGGAAATTGTGTTGGGGAAATTGATGGGATTGAAGGCCGATACATCCCCGGGATCTGATAGTCTGCACCCCAGAGTACTTAAGGAAGTGGCACTAGAAATAGTGGATGCATTGGTGATCATTTTCCAACAGTTTATCAACTCTGGATCAGTTCCTATGGACTGGAGGGTAGCTAATGTAACACCACTTTTTAAAAAAGGAGGGAGAGAGAGACCGGTTAGCCTAACAACAGTAGTGGGGAAAATGTTGGAATCAATTATTAAAGATGAAATAGCAGCTCATTTGGTAAACAGTGACAGGATCGGTCCAAGTCAGCATGGATTTATGAAAGGAAAATCCAGCTTGACAAATCTAGAATTTTTTGAGGATGTAACTAGTAGAGTGAACCAGTGGATGTGGACTTTCAAAAGGCTTTTGACAAGGTCCTACACAAGAAATTGGTGTGCAAAATTAAAACACATGGTATTGGCGGTAATGTATTGACGTGGATAGAGAACTGGTTGGCAGACAGGAAACAGAGAGTCGGGATAAACGGGTCCTTCTCAGAATGGCAGGCAGTGGCTAGTGGGGTGTCACAGGGCTCATATACATCAATGACTTAAATGAAGGAATTGAGTGTAATATCTCCAAGTTTGTAAATGACACTAAGATGGGTGGCGGTATGAGATGTGAGGAGGATGCTAAGAGGCTGCAGGGTGACTTGGACAGGTTAGGTGGATGGGCAAATGCATGGCAGATGCAGTATAATGTGGATAAATGTGAGGTTATCCACTTTGGTGGCAAAAACATGAAGGCAGAATATTATCTGAATGGCGGCAGATTAGGAAAAGAGGAGGTGCAACGAGACCTGGGTGTTATGGTACATCAGTCATTTAAAGTTGTCTTGCAGGTACAGCAGGCGGTGAAGAAGGCAAATGGCATGTTGGCCTTCATAGCGAGGGGATTTGTGTATAGGAGCAGGGAGGTCTTAATGCAGTTGTACAGGGCCTCAGTGAGGCCTCACCTGGAATATTGTGTTCAGTTTTGGTCTCCTAATCTGAGGAAGGACGCTCTTGCTATTTGAGGGAGTGTAGCGAAGGTTCACCAGACTGATACCCGGGATGGCAGAACTGACATATGAGGAGAAACTGGATCAACTGGGCCTGTATTCACTGGAGTTTAGAAGAATGAGAGGGGATCTCATAGAGACATATAAAATTCTGATGGGACTGGACAGGTTAGATGCAGGAAGGATGTTCCCGATGTTGGGGACATCCAGAACCAGGGGTCACAGTCTAAGGATAAGGGGTAAGCCATGTAGGACCGAGATGTGGAGAACCT
Organism: Pristiophorus japonicus; assembly: GCF_044704955.1. NCBI lineage: Eukaryota > Metazoa > Chordata > Chondrichthyes > Pristiophoridae > Pristiophorus > Pristiophorus japonicus. The sequence goes on along the minus strand of NC_091979.1, from coordinate 215,003,040 downwards.
TCTTCACTCAGAGAGTTGTTAACCTGTGGAATTCTCTACCGCAGAGAGTTGTTGATTCCAGTTCGTTAGATATATTCAAGAGGGCGTTAGATATTGTCCTGACTGCTAAAGGGATTAAGGGGTATGGAGAGAAAGCAGGAAAGGGGTACTGAGGTGAATGATCAGCCATGATCTTATTGAATGGTGGTGCAGGCTCGAAGGGCCGAATGGCCTACTCCTGCACCTATTTTCTATGTTTCTATGTTTCCCAATATTCAATTGGAGAAAATTTCTCCTCATCCAGAACTGGATGTCGGACAAACAGTCTGACAATTTAAAGACCGTGATGGGGTGAAGAGAAGTGGTCGTGAGATAGAGCTGGGTGTCATCAGCATACATGTGGAAACTGACGCTGTGTTTTTGGATGATTTCACAAAGGGGCAACATGTAGATGAGAAATAGGAGGGGACCAAGGATAGATCCTTGGGGAACACCAGAGGTAACGATGTGGGGCGGGAGGAGAAGCCGTTGCAGGTAACTCTCTGGCTACAATTAGATAAGAATGGAACCAGGCAAGTGCAGTCCTATCCAGATGGATGACAGTGGAGAGGCGTTGGAGAAGGATGGAGTGGTCAACCATGTCAAAGGCTGCAGACAAGTCAAGAAGGACAAGGAGGGATAGTTTGCCTTTGTCGCAATCACAAAGGAGGGATTCAAATATGCAATTGCGGGAAAGATAGGCATGGATTTCGGAGCTGACAACACGTTCAAGGACTTTGGAGAGGAAAGGGAGGTTGGAGATGGGGCAGTAGTTTACAAGGACAGAGGGGTCGAGGGTTGATTTTTTGAGGAGGGGTGATGACAGCAGATTTAGGGAGAAGGAGGGAGAGTACCGGAGGAGAGAGAACCGTTAACAATGTCTGCTAACATGGGAGCCAGAAAAGGAAGTTGGGTGGTCAGCAGTTTGGTGGGAATATGGTCAAGGGAGCAGGAAGTGGGTCTCATGGACAGGATGAGCTCGGAAAGGTCATGAGGGGAGATTGGAGAGAAACTGGAGAAAGATGTGAGGTCAGGACTAGGGTAAGGGGCTTCCTTAGAGGAAGTTTGGCCCGGTGGGCTAGGGGAAGGAAGGGAAGAGGCAGAGGCAGCCGAACGGATGGTCACAATCTTAGAGACAAAGAAGCCCATGAGCTCCTCACACTTATTGTCGGAGGTGAGGGTGGAGACTGGGGAGAGGGGTTTAAAAAGACGGTTAGCAGTGGAGAATAGAAGCCGGGGTTTATCTTTACATTCCAGAATGATTCTGGAATAACGAGCGATTTTGGCAGACGAGAGCAGGACCCGATAATGCTTTATGTGGTCCAGCCAGATCTGGCAGTGAATGGCTAAACCAGTTGTCCCTTGGACTTAAGGGAGCGAAGATCGGGCTGTACCAGGGGAATGGCCAGGTTGAGGGAGAGTAATTGTTTTAACAGGGACTAGGGCATCAAAGGTGGTGGTGAGGGTGTGATTGAGCAGATCGGTAGCTGCAGAGATGCCATGGTGAATGGAGGGCCAAACACTGGACAGTTGGGAGTTGATAAGTGCACTTGTAAGAAAGTCGAGAGAGAGATTTTTCCAGGGCGAACACAGAAGGAGGTAGTGTTGGGGGGTGGGGTGTAAGGGGGATGTGGGTGGAGAGTGCTACGAGGAAGTGGTCAGAGATGGCCTTATCTGTGATTGAAACGATGCGAGTAGCGAGGCCACGAGAGATGGCAAGGTCGAGGGGCTGGCCGTGAATACGGGTTGGGGAGTTTACATGGAGTGTGAGATTAAAGGAGGACAGGAGGCCAGTGAACTCAGAGGAGAGAGAGCATGATGAATTGAGATGGAGGTTGAAATCACCGAGGATGAGATGTCGACCGAGGGAGGAACGCAGTGAAGAGATATCAGTAATAAAATGTTTAAGGTACTTGGGTGGGCGGTAGAGAACGAGAATTTTAAATGAGAGAGGAGAGAGGGGTGGAATAGGGTGAGATGCTCAAAGGAGGAGAAAGTGCCGGAGGAGTAGGGGACAGAGCAAGGTGTGATTTGCTGATGAGAGCCACACCGCCACCATGGCAGTCTGAGTGGGGCAAGTGGTGGGAGGTACAGCCAGACGGGGAGGCTTCACTTAAGGGTAAGGTATCATCGCCCTTCAATCAGGTTTCCATCAGGGCCATTATGTCGATGAGAGAGTAGGATGGGACAGTTGGGGTTGCTGCTGATAAGGAGGCAGCCACAACTGCCTCGATGAGCCCTTCATTGGATGCCAAGAGAGGCACAGAGGGAAGCTGTAGGTTTATCAAGGAGAGAGTCAAGCCTGGGACGGTGACGGGATAGTAGGAAGGTCGAAGAGTAATGGAGGATTGGGGTAGAGATTTGGAAGGGAAGAGTATCAGAGAGGCGAGATCAAAGGAGGCATGATGACAGGGGAGAATGGTCCGGGATAGATAAAGAGAAAAGTAAAGAGGGGCAAAAGTGGAAAAGTATTGACTGGCTCGTGTCCGGAGCGCAAATGGACAGGGGAAAAGCTCAGGTTACAACGATTTTAAATTGCACCTGTAAATCAAGTGCGTCCTTGTTAAAGGGGGAAGCACTAAAACCGACACAATTAAACAAATTAAACTTTAGTCAGTAACTTAAGTCAAATTAAAATTTGGTTGCCGGGGTGATGATGCACTCCAGTCCCTCCGGTGCCCACCTCTCGCGGAAGGCCGCGAGCGTACCGTTGGACACCGCGTGCTCCATCTCCAGGGACACCCTGGCTCGGATGTAACCGCGGAAGAGAGGCAGGCAGTCGGGCTAAACGACCCCCTCGACCGCCCGTTGCCTGGACGGGTTAATGGCCATCTTGGCCATGCCCAGGAGCAGTCCTACGAGGAGGCCTTTCGACCTGCCCACTCCCCTCCGCACAAGGTGCCCAAAGATCAGGAGTGTGGGACTGAAGTGCAACCAGAATTTGAGGAGCAACCCCTTCAAATATTGGAACAGGGGCTGCAACCTCGCACATTCGACATGGAACACGGACTCTTCTAGACTGCAGAAATTACAGGCGGCCTGGGAGTCCGTGAAACGACTTAAAAAGCTATTGCACAGGACTGCTCCATGCAACACCCTCCAGACCAAGATCTCAATAAATAGAGGGAGGACTCCCACATAGAGTGCACTCCATTGGGGACTCCCGCATCTTCCGGACGGTAAAATGGTGCGCCATGGCTTGTCCAGACGGCAGACGAGGATGGCAAAGTGTGCAAGAGCAGCCCATGCAGGAATAGAGTCGCCATCAAGCGCAGTTCTCCCCCGTCTGGAGTGACGGCTGTCCTTCGGGAGCCGCTGCTCAGGAATCCGTACCTCCACGACTGCGGTTTTAGGGGGCAGGCGGATGAGAGGGCTGTGGCTGGCAAGGTGACCAGGGTCAGGGATCTGCTTGATGGTGTAGGAGCGGGCTGGATGGTGCCAGAGGAGCTGGCACGGCACCTATCCTGGGCCGCCGCACGGCCGGTGCCATCGAGTCGCTAAAAACAACGCTGGGCCCTGACTCCGTTAGGTGTGTCGAGGAGGCTTCAGTACGTGGGGAGATCCCGTCCGAACTGACCCCCGTCCGGACAGAATTCCTCATCGGCGCCAAGCCCCGAAACCTCCCTCGAGAGCCGGCGTCTCACAACTTGAGCCTCCTCGAGGAAATCCCCTCTGTGCCTTTCAGTTCTGCGTGGAGGGGATTTCCCCGAGGCGGCTCAAGTTGTGAGACGCTGGCTCCTGAGGGAGGTTTCGGGGCTTGGCGCCAATGAGGAATTCCGTCCGGATGGGGGTCGGTTCGGACGGGATCTCCCCACGTAATGAAGCCTCCTCGACACACTTAACGGAGTCAGGGCCCAGCGCTGTTTTTAACGACTCGATGGCATTGGCCGCGTGCCAGACGTCGGCCCAGGATAGGTGCCGTGCCAGCTCCTCTGGCACCATCCAGCCCGCTCCTCCACCATCGAACAGATCCCTGACCCTGGTCACCTTGCCAGCCACAGCCCTCTCGTCCGTCTGCCCCCTAAAACCGCGGTCGTGGAGGTACGGATTCCTGAGCAGCGGCTCCCGAAGGACAGCCGTCACTCCAGACGGGGGAGAACTGCGCTTGGTGACGACTCTATTCCAGACCCTGATGAGTTCCTGGTAAAAGACAGGCAGCCCCCACAAGGCGGTCCTGACGCCCCCCAGGCTCACAAACAGGAGCCGTGTGTCATAATTAAGGCAGTACTGCTCGCGGAAGAAATACGTCGCCAGCGCACGCCACCTAGGAGGGGGCTTGACGTACAGGTATCTCTGCAGGGTCTGAAGACAGAAAGTCGTTGCCTGGGTGCTGACGCACACCAACGTCTGACTGCCCTCCCTAAGCAGGAGACTCAGAACCGTGGCAGAGACCCAGTGCTTCCTGTTGTTCCAGAAGAAGTTGACCAGCTTCTTCTGTATCTTGGTGACAAATGCAGGGGGAGGGGTCAAAGTGACCAGCCGGTACCACAGCATAGCGACGACCAGCTGGTTTATGACTAGTGCTCGACCCCTGTAGGACAGCACTTGGAGCAGTCCTGTCCAGCGCCCTAGGCGAGCGGCGACTTTGGCCTCCAGCTCCTGCCGGTTCGCCGGCCAGGCTTCCTCGACGCTCAGGTTACATAGGCCTATCTACATTTCTTACATAATCCTTGCCCGCTTGCAGCTGTGTAGTCCCTTTGGAAAGGCACAACCAAAAAAAACACACGTTTCGAATGGATCAAAAAATTATTATACCCAGGACATTCGATACCCGAATGTTACAATAAATTGTTCCAATATATATAAATCGTCAACTGTCAGCCCACAGGTGCAAACTTAAATGGAACAAGCTGACCGCCTGAAAACAAGGACCATAAATCCAGCAAAAACTGTTCTTCTATTTAAGTGATTGTCCCTCCACAGGTTCAGTGAGCATAGGTACCGAAGCCTGGTCTGCTGATTCCCAGAAGGTTTACAGGATCAGGACACCTCAGTGTGTAGTTTCCTCCCTCTCTCTCCCTCAGTTGACAAGTAGCAAGATGGAGGTTCTCTTCAACTCCCTCTCCAAAGCTTTTTTAAGAGTCAAAAACAAAGGGTAATAAAGGGCTGAAATGGCACTTAAAAGGTAGCTGGTTGGGCCCGGGAGGTGGGCTTGTTGTAGGCAAGCTTAGATACCCTTCTTGCACCAATGTACTCAATGTTTTAGCACCCATACTATGCCTTTCGCTGCAACAGAAATGATTGCTGATTGCCTTTTACAAGTCCAGTTCAGCTTGGTGAACAGATCTAATCGCTCCCAGGGTTACTTCAGCCGGCGTTCCATCTGTCTGGCCGGCTGAAATTTGCTAACTATTCTGTTATAGAAAACAGTCCGCGGGAGATTTCCGTTAACAGACGGGAGAGTTAGTGTACTAGAGGGATGGGTACAGATGAGAGTGTTAGTGTACCAGAAGGATGGGTACTGATGAGAGAGTTAGTGTACCAGAGGGATGGGTACTGATGAGAGAGTTAGTGTACTAGAGGGATGGGTACTGATGAGAGAGTTAGTGTACCAGAGGGATGGGTACTGATGAGAGAGTTAGTGTACTAGAGGGATGGATACTGATGAGAGAGTTAGTGTACTAGAGGGATGGGTACCGATGAGAGAGTTAGTGTACCAGAGGGATGGGTACTGATGAGAGAGTTAGTGTACCAGAGGGATGGGTACTGATGAGAGAGTTAGTGTACCAGAGGGATGGGTACTGATGAGAGAGTTAGTGTACCAGAGGGATGGGTACTGATGAGAGAGTTAGTGTACCAGAAGGATGGGTACTGATGAGAGTGTTAGTGTACCAGAGGGATGGGTACTGATGAGAGAGTTAGTGTACCAGAAGGATGGGTACTGATGAGAGAGTTAGTGTACCAGAGGGATGGGTACTGATGAGAGTGTTAGTATACTAGAGGGATGGGTACTGATGAGAGAGTTAGTGTACCAGAGGGATGGGTACTGATGAGAGAGTTAGTGTACCAGAAGGATGGGTATTGATGAGAGAGTTAGTGTACCAGAGGGATGGGTACTGATGAGAGTGTTAGTATACTAGGGGGATGGGTACTGATGAGAGAGTTAGTGTACCAGAGGGATGGGTACTGATGAGAGAGTTAGTGTACTAGAGGGATGGGCTTCAGTGGGAGAGTTGGGATACTAGAGGGATGGGATTTAGTGAGAGAAGGAGTGTACCAGAGAGATGGGCTTCGATGGGAGAGTTAGCATATCAGGGGGAGGGGCTTTGAAGGGTGAGTTAGTTTACCAGAGGGACAGGGTTCAATGGGGAGTTAGTGTATCAGTGGGATGGTCTTTGAAGGAAGTTTTAATCTTGCAGAGGGAGCGACCTCAATGGGAGAGTTTTGCCATGTTTTGCCGTGTTTTGCTGAACCACCTATGAAGGTATTACTCTTCCATCACCCTGGCTGTATCCCTTTGACAGATGGCACCATACAAAGTTGCCTTCACATGCAGCCGTTTATATCTGATCAATAAACCCATCTCTCTGGTACACTAGTTATCCATTGACGGCCATCCCTCGCCTGCCAACTTCATCTAAACATCATAAAAATATCGTTCTTCTGTGTCCAGCGAAGTTGAAAGTTGAATATTGTACATTGGTCTACATATCCACTTGAGCCTCTAAATGCTCAAGATCTTTTTACAAGTTAATTACAGGATCTGGTTGTATCAATGGGATAATCAAACAGCGAGTGAGATTGCTTCAATTGAAAAGTTACTGGACACAGTTAATATAAAGAAATTCCTATCAAGAGAAAGCAATAGCAGTCCCATCCAATTAACTATTTCCTAACAGTTGCAATATGTGATCCCTAACGGAGCTATTAGAGAGACGTTAGAGAGGGTGCAGAAAAGATTTACAAGAATGATTCCAGGGATGAGGGACTTCAGTTATGTGGATAGACAGGAGAAGCTGGAGTTGCTCTCCTTAGAGCAGAGACAGTTGAGAGGCGATTTGATAAAGGTTTTTAAATTCATGAGGGGTCTGGACAGAGTAGATAGAGAGAAACTGATCCCATTGGCAGGAGTGCCGAGAACCACCGGACACAGATTTAAGATGATTGGCCGAAGAACCAAAGATGACATGAGTAAATTTTTTTTTACGGAGCATGTGGTTAGGATCTGGAATGCACTGCCTGAAAGGCTGGTGGAGGCAGATTCAATCGTGGCTTTCAAAAGGGAATTGGATAAGTTCCTGAAGGAAAAAGATTTGCAGGGCTACGGGGAAAGGGCGAGGAAGTGGGACTAGCTGAAGTGCTCTTGCAGAAAGCCGGCACGGGCTCGACGGGCCGAATGGCCTCCTTCTGTGCTGTCACCATTCTATGATTCCATTATATTTCCAAGGGGAAAGGTTGTGACTGATTGCCAGATTATCCTGGTGTAGCCGAGGAATAACAGGCCTGAACAGGCATGGCTGCTTCTTGGCCTTGGCAGACACTTGCTGACCTACCTCCTGCTACATCTGCCTGCTGTTGTCTATCAGGTTCTTGTTGCACATTTCACAAATAGACTAGGGCCACCTATGCTGTGTTAAATCTGCTTCCCAAGGCAGAGGCTGGCAAAACTTAGCCTGACACAATGCACAGTGAGAGGCTCCCAGCAAACCATGTGGGTGGGGACACACGCTCGGAACTACCTGCATTACATTGGGATAGAAATTCGGTCGCGCCTCTGTTGCGGCGTTAATCCAGGCGGTACTTTTAGTGCCTTGAAAAAGTTTGCGCCTCCCGCCCAGAAATTCATCAGAATCGGTCGAAGAACTGACAGGTGATAAATCAGCCATTGCACACCAGAGCTGAGGTGGCGGGGGGGGGGGCGCGGGGGGCGATAACAAAAGTTTGGTCGGTACATTTTGCAGACCTATTGTGCATGCGCGGAACTCCGAGTCAGATCCTGGGAAAAGCTGAGTCTCAAAGGCACAGCATAGTAATGCACCCATTAAAGTTTTCAAAATCACTTGTTTTCAACCTGTACTGTTATGTCTGTCTGACGCTGCAAACTCGGAGGCTCACCACCGTGCTGTGTGTAAACGTTGCACTGACTGTGACCTCTGAGGGAGGCGCTTCCTCATCCCTTTAAGTAGCCACCAGTTAACGACTCTGCAAGCCTGTACCGACTGATTTTCCAGACGTTGTTCCGCTAAATGAGGCGGCTGCACCTAATTTACCGACTGGGGTGCAAGTGTGGGTGTTGCACAAGAACTTACATCAGGATCGAACTGATCGTCAACAACCAGGCACTACTGGTTTGCACCCCATGAGCCTCTAATGAATTTTTGGTTGGGGCGCTAAAACCTGCTCTCCCGGTTGGTAGCCTCTTATGCTCCCATTAATGCCCCCTCTGGCTGCTAACTAAGGCGTTAGACAACCGAAAATCGTGTTTAACCAAATGATGTTGTTTCTATTGCTCACAGTCTGCATTCCATCTGAAAGGGTGACATTACCAAGAAAATAGGCTTCCTGATCTGGCCCAGCACTGGAGTCACTGAGGAGACAGGGCCTGGCTGACATGCAGCATTTGAACTGTACATGTAACGATCGGGCAGTCTGAGAATACAAACAAGTTCTGGGAATAGAAATTAAAACAGTGAATGTGGGACAGATCCCAGCAACATTCCGTACCTCCCAAGGGACCTTCTCATCGGGCACAGGGAAGCGTTCAATGTTGGTATCTGGGTACATCAAGCTTCGGGCATTAACATGGTACAGAGGCTTAGAATCCTTCTCTTCACCTTCACTTTCTTCCTCTTTATTTTTGCTGTCACAAATTACTGAACGGAAAAAAATAAATGGCATTGACGAACATTATCAATCCACCTTTCTCGCTGAGTGCTCATTAACAAAGGGTCATGACTGCTGGAACATTTTCCATTTCAAGCACTCAACGGCAGTAGCAAACACTCCCAGGCAAGGTACAGCAGGGGGTAGATACAGAGTAAAGCTCCCTCTACACTGCCCCATCAAACACTCCCAGGCAAGGTACAGCAGGGGGTAGATACAGAGTAAAGCTCCCTCTACACTGCCCCGTCAAACACTCCCAGGCAAGGTACAGCAGGGGTTAGATACAGAGTAAAGCTCCCCCTGTGCCATTGGATTCTGATGAAAGGTCATTAACCTGAAATAGTAATTCTGTTTCTCTCCAGATGTTTCCAGCCTTTTCCTGTTCTCGTGTCCAGCATGTGCAGTATTATGTATTTGATTTAATGTTTGTGGCGACTTTGTTTGAATCCTAACCCAGGGTTATAACTGCAGCAGATCAACCCAGGGTGGGGAGACCTTTCTTGGCTCAGTTTTATGGCTTTAGGCCACACTGCTCCTTTTTACTTTTCCTGGCATCCTTAAAACTGAAAACGAGCGATAGACAGAAGAACATTCTAGTGTGTTCGTTGATTAGTCCTGTCCGCATTCCGTGGGCCGGGATCGGGAGCTTTGCAATGGCCTCATCGCAATACTGTTGCCTTATTGGTGGATAAATCCTAAATCAGATCAATCCATTAGTATCAACAGCTTAAGCTCTCTTGCAATTAATGGGCCCCCTGAGCCTCTGATATTCACCCCATGTCACGCATAAAGACACTCCTGCATTAGACTTGATGCACCACCCAGAAAAATAACCATGAACCCTGCTGAGATTGACCCACTGAGCTTCCAGCTCTACCATGGTCCTCCAAACCCAAGCCCTTACTGACAGGGAAACGCAGGGAGCACAGTCTACACCATCATGCATGACATCAGTTACCGGCTGCTTGACATTCAATGGCAACTCCGTCAGCATTCCCCGTTTGGAAGGCACTGTGTCTTTTAAACCATCTGGCTGCGATGGGAGGGGCTGGTGAATGAAAGCAGATTAAGCACCCACCACGCTTTTTTTACCCCACTCCTTGTGGTTCCGGCATGTGTCCCGGAGGGCGGGAGTTGAACAGAGTTTTACTGAGTAGAAAACGTACCAAGCGTAGGCGCACTTTCCCTGGAGCCAAAATCCTTTTCGATGAGTGCGTTCATGATCCAGTTTAAGGCCCGCGTGTTCTGGAGCATCTAAAGGACCAAATTATAGCAATGTCTTAGCAAAGCTGTTACTTACAGATTGACAGAAAATAACTTCATTTGCTTGGGGGAGGGAAAATCATGATCTGGGGGGAGTGGGAGTCTCCAAAATGAGGGCAACGAGGTCTCAGAGCAAATTGGCAGATGAATACATGTCATCAAGGGAGATGGGAAGGAAGAGAGGATCCCGAAAGTTGGAAATCCAGGCCAGGATTGTAATGAGGACCCTCCAAAAAAGATCTGGACATTTTTTTGAAAATGTTGGCAATGTGGCCCCCTTGGAAAGGGGGAGCCTTCCAGCAGTTTCCAGGGAACAGTGGGAGTGATGCGACAATTGGATGGGGAGGGGTGGGGTGCTGCTGGGGAGAGGAACCTGGATAGACCACTCTTCAGCCAGACTCTCTGGACTCAATAACATGGTAGCAGTGGCACCTGCCATTGCCGGGGAAACCAGGGCCCAGTGATGGAGACACCTGCCTTTTGCTGGGGAAACCAGAACCCCAGTGATGGAGGCACCTGCCGTTGCTGGGGAAACCAGGGTCCCAGTGTTACAGAGACCTGCCTTTTGCCGGGGAGACCAGGACCCCAGTGATGGAGATACCTGTCGTTGCCGGAGAAACCAGAACCCCAGTGATGTACACACCTGTCTTTGCCGGGGAAACCAGAGCCCAGTGATGGAGACACCTGTCGTTGCCAGGGAAACCAGGGCCCCAGTGGTACAGACATTTGCTGTTGCCGGGGAAAGCAGGGCCCCAATGATGGAGACACCAGCTGTTGTTGGGGTAATCAGGGCCTCAGTGATGGAGACACCTGTCGTTGTCGAGGGAACCAGGGTTTCAGTGATGGAGACACCAGCTTTTGCTGGGGAAACCAGGGCCCAGTGATGGAGACACCAGCTGTTGTTGGGGAAAGCAGGGCCGCAGTGACACCTGCTGCCACATCTCGACACTTCCTACAGAACGTGTCCGTCCTGCAGAGCTTCGAGGCCGTTGAGTCTGAAATGCAGAGGTTAGGAAATATGATTGACATGTCCCTTTACACTGCGAGTAGTACCTGTCATGTATGTAACCTCTATGTAACACCACTGCAATACTGTATATACTTAAGCAAGGCACACCTTGACCACAGGGGGTGAACTTGTGGGAGACACCCCTTACCTGGTCATCCAGGTATATAAAGGGAAGTCCCACGCAGGGTCATCACTTCTTGGTCCTGTGAATAAAAGTTCAGGTCATAGAGTGACCTTATCCATAGAGTGTGCCTCGTGTGGGTTTTGTGCCATTGAGTAAGGACATTACATTGGCGACGAGAAACGGGAATCAACGACCCATGAGAATGGCCACCGGTAGCACAGAGGAACGGTACTGTGTTGGTGAGGACTGGGACGATTTCATTGAGAGGCTCCAGCAAAGCTTTGTCACGAAAGAATGGCTGGGAGATGCAAGGGCCGACAAGCGAAGGGCCCATCTGCTGACCAGCTGTGGACCTAAGACTTACGCGCTCATGAAGGACCTACTAGCACCCGAAAATCCGGCGAACAAAACCTTTGAAGAGCTCAGCAAACTAATCGGTGAGCACCTCAAACCGGCGAGCAGCATACACATGGCCCGACACAGATTCTATACCCACTGAAGTCGTGAAGGACAGAGCATACCGGACTTTGTTGCGGACTTCTGGCATTTGGCCAGCCTCTGTAAGTTCATAGAAGCCTGCAGGGGGAGAAGTTAAAGGACTTCTTTATTGAGGGCATCGGTCATGCGGGGATTTTACAAAAGTTAATTGAGACCAAGGACTTGACTTTGGAAGCGGCGGCGTTGATGGCTCAGACTTTCATGGCAGGGGAGGAGGAAACCAAAATAATATATACGCGCAATTCTGCCTCCAACGCGGCGGGGAATCAGGGAGTCAATATCATAAACGCGACTCAGAGCCCTGCAGGCAGGCAAGGGTAGTTCGAGACACCCCAGGCAGCAATAGACCCCAGAGTAGGTTTTCAACAGAGACAATGGCAGGCTAACGGACATTTACGCCATCACAGTGGACAATGCGGTCTGGGATGGGGCCATTGACACCCACTGACAGGGTACTCAAGAGCAGTCAAAGGGACAATCAGCGAGGAATGCTGGGTCATAGCTCCTTTGTTCACAACAATGGGAATCTCAGCTCATGCTGGAGGTGTGGGGGCAAACACTTTGCCAGGGCTTGCAGGTTTCAACAATTTGTCTGCAGAAATTGCAACCTCAGTGGCCATTTAGCTCGAATGTGCAGGAAGCCTGTAACCAGACTAATTTACGAGTCGGATGGACCAGAAGAGGGGTCTGTGAGCCAGGATGACTCTTGGGGCAAATCAATGGACGCTGAAATTCAGCGGGTTCATGTGGCAAACATTCACAGCTCATATACCAAAACGCCACCAATGATGATGAAGATTTTATTAAACGGCATCCCTGTACGCATGGGGGCCAGCCAGTCACTCATGTGCGTTCAACAATTCGAAAAGCTATGGCCACTCAAAGCCAGACTAGAATGCATTGAGACACAACTATGAAGTATACCAAAGAAATCATTCCAGTGCTAGGCAGTGCAATGTTGGCGGTCACACACAATGGATCAGTGAACCGGCTGCCGCTCTGGATTGTCTCAGGCAATGGTCCCGCACTGTTGGGGAGGAGCTGGTTAGCTGAGATGAACTGGAAATGGGGGGATGTGCATGTAATGTCATCTGTGGAGCGAAGTTCGTGCTCACAAGTGCTACAACAATTTGAGTCACGATTCCAACCTGGCATCGGGACGTTCAAAGGTACCAAAGTGGTGATACACATCACCCCGGATGCCAGATCAGTACACCACAAAGCCAGAGCTGTGCCGTATGTGATGCAGGAGAAAATTGAGACCGAATTGGACCATTTGCTGAGAGAGGGCATCATCTCGCCCGTTGAATTCAGCGACTGGGCGAGCCCCATCATTCCTGTCCTAAAAGCGGATGGTTCTGTCAGGATCTGTGGCGATGACAAGGCCACTATCAATTGGGTGTCCCTACAAGACCAATACCCGCTCCCGAGAGTGGAGGATCTTTTCGCCACGCTGGCAGGCGGCAAGCTGTTTACCAAGCTGGATCGCATTTCAGCCTACATGACCCAAGAACTGGCCGACGAATCTAAACTACTGACCACCATCACAACGCACAAGGGACTGTTCGCTTACAACAGGTGCCCGTTTGGCATTCGATCAGCGGCCGCGATTTTTCAAAGAAACATGGAAAGCCTGCTCAAATCCATTCCTGGAACAATAGTATTTCAGGATGACATCCTCATCATGGGTCGTGACACCGAGGAACACCTCCATAACCTGGAGGAGTGCTACACCGACTGGATCGGATAGGCCTGCGACTCAAGAAGTCTAAATGTGTGTTTTTGGTTCCTGACGTTGAGTTCCTGGGCAGGAGGGTTGCTGCAGATGGGATTCGGCCCACCGAATCCAAAACAGAGGCGATTCGACGAGCGCCCAGGCCCGGCAACACATCGGAGTTGCTTTCATTTCTGGAACTCTTGAACTATTTTGGGAACTTTCTGCCGAACTTAAGCACGTTGTTGGAGCCGCTTCACGTGCTCCTGCATAAGGGTTGTGATTGGTTTTGGGGGGACTGTCAAGAACGGGCTTTCAATCGGGCGTGGAACCTACTTTGTTCAAATAAGTTATTGACCCTGTACGACCCCTGTAAGAAATTGGTTCTGACATGTGATGCATCGTCCTATGGGGTTGGATACGTGTTGCAGCAGAGTAATGCTGAGGGCCAACTACAACTTGTGGCTTATGTTTCCAGGCCGCTCTCTTAAGCAGAACGGGGATATGGGATGGTTGAAAAGGAAGCACTCGCATGTGTCTATGGTGTAAAAAAAATGCATCAGTACCTTTTTGGCAGAAGGTTCGAATTAGAAACGGACCACAAGCCATTAACATCCCGTTGTCAGACAGCAAGGCTGTGAATGCCAACGCGCCAGCTCGCGTACAGCGATGGGCCCTCACATTGGCTGCTTATGATTACTCCATCCGGCACTGGCCTGGCACTGAAAATTGTGCTGACGCGCTCAGCAAGCTTCCACTGGCCACCACCGAGGGGGCAGCGGAACAAAGCGCTGAGATGGTCATGGCCGTTGATGCCTTTGACAGTGCAGGCTCCCCCATCACAGCCTGCCAGATCAAAATCTGGACAAACAGAGATCCCCTCCTATTTCTGATTAAGAAATGTGTCCTGACTGGGAATTGGATGCCCGCACACGGAGCATGCCCTGAGGAGGTCAGACCGTTCCACAGATGGATGGATGAACTCTCCATCCAAGCTGACTGCCTACTATGGGGCAGCCGGGTAGTCATGCCCCAGAGGGGCAGGGAGGCATTCATCAGAGAACTCCACAGCGAGCATCCAGGCATCATGCTGATGAAGGCCATTGCCCAGTCACATGTTTGGTGGCCTGGAATTGATTCAGACCTGGAACACTGTGTTCGCAGGTGCACGACGTGTGCCCAGCTGGGTAATGCCCCCAGGGAGGCCCCGCTCAGCCCGTGGCCCTGGCCCACCAGGCCATGGTCACGTATTCATGTAGACTACGCGGGCCCGTTCATGGGGAAAATGTTTCTCATTGTGGTAGATGTGTAATCGAAATGGATCGAGTGCATCATTTTGAATTCATGCATGACATCCACTACTTTGGAGAGTCTACGTGCGGTCTTTGCAACCCATGGCTTGCCGGACATCCTTGTTAGCGATAATGGCCCATGATTCACGAACTACGAATTCCGGGAGTTCATGTCGGGCAATGGCATCAACCATGTCATGACAACACCGTTCAAGCCAGCCTCCAATGGCCAGGCGGAACGTGCGGTCCAAATCATTAAACAAGGCATGCTCAGGATTCAAGGACCCTCCCTTCAAAGCCGCCTATCCCGCCTCCTGCTGGCCTATAGATCCCGACCGCACTCGCTCATGGGGGTCCCGCCCGCTGAGCTACTTATGAAATGAACACTCAAAACTCGGTTGTCCCTCATTCACCCAGTCCTGACCGACATAGTTGAGGGCAAGCTCCAGTCCCAAAACGAGTACCATGACCGAAATTCAAGGGGGAGATGTATAGAAATAAATGACCCCGTATTTGTCCTCAATCACGCCCTGGGCCCAAATGGCTTGAGGGTACTGTAATAGACAAAGAGGAGAACAGGGTCATCGTGGTTAAACTTAACAATGGGCAGATATGCCGTAAGCATCTGGACCAAGTAAAAAAAAGGTTCAGCATGGACACTGAGGAACCTGAAGAAGATCATGAGATGGTATTCACACCACCGCCAGCGAACGAACAACAAGAACATTCAGCAGCATGCACAGTCCCGGTGATCAGCCAGACAGGCTGGAATCACCACAGGTGACAGACACGCATACCAAGGCTCAACAACCAGAGCCCCAACTGCGGCGCTCCACGAGAGAGCGCAGACCACCTGAAAGACTTAACCTATGATCCCAATAAGACTTTGGCGGGGGGTGGGGGGTGGGAGGTGATGTCATGTATGTAACCTCTATGTAACACCACTGCAATAGTGTATATACTTAAGCAATGCACACCTTGACCACAGGGAGTGAACTTGTGAGAGACACTCCTTACCTGGTTATCCAGGTATATAAAGGGAGGTCCCACGCAGGGTCATCACGTCTTGGTCCTGTGAATAAAGGTTCAGGTCATAGAGTGACCTTGTCCATAGAATGTGCCTCGTGTGGGTTTTGTGCCATTGAGTAAGGACATTACAGTACCTACACTCGCTCCCTTCCTTTGCCCACCCATCCCTCCCCAGTAAAGAGAACCTGTTCCTCCAGGTGCGAGATTCTCTGCTCCACGATCCCGGCTTTGTTGCTTTCTCTGGTCACCTCGAGTATCTCCGCCACTGAGTCCACCCTGGAAAATACAATTGTACAGAGGCTGTAAAAGAAAGGGTCAAAGCTCCTTGAAGAGCAGAAGAATGCGGGGAGAGGGTCTTCACACATGAAAGCATATAGTTCTTGGTGCAGGTAAGTGCTGGAACTGGGATGAGGGTGGAAGGAAAAAGCAAAAGAGAGAAAGAAAGGTTGGTGAGGTTGGTGTTAAGGGGACTCTCCTTCTTTTGACAGTCAGGTTCTGTTGAGCTACGCTGGAAAGTGCGCACATTGGGTGAGGACAGGATCGGTGGTGCCAAATCAGTAGAATATGTTTCTGATACTCACAGTCGTGGGCACACGTGTGACAAAATGAGCAAGGTACTGGTGCTAGGGCCCCAGTAAGCTGGGGGTCAGCCAAGTCAGGAGAGCAGGAGGAGAAGGCAGAGAACCAGGCTAATAGGGGTGGGGGTTTTGAAGCATGCATACTCACTTTTCCAAGGTGCAGTTGATCTGCTGGTTTAGACTCTGGCTCTGATTACGCTTCAGTTTGATCAGGTAATTCTCCTTAATTATGGCCTCCCAGGACAAAATCTCAGCTTCCTCTTTCTCATCCAGCTGCTTCTCTGTAAGAGGCATTTGCAGAACTCAGCTCCTGATTAGATATTTCTGTGCTGCAGACGTTGGCAGGTAGGGACGGGGGGGGGGGGGGGGGCGGTAGCTGGCTGGTGGGCCTCTCAGCATCTACCCTGTCAATCCCTCTGAGAATCTTATGTTTCAATGAGATCACCTCTCGTTCTTCAAAACTCCAGAGAGTTATAGGCCCAATCTACTCAATCTCTCTTCATTGGACAACCCTCTCATCCCAGGAATCAGTCTAGTGAACCCTCACGGCAAGTATATCCTTCCTTCGGTAAGGAGACCAAAACTGTGCACAGTACTCCAGGTGTGGTCTCCTCCAAGGCCCTGCACAATTGTAGCAAGACCTCCTTAATCTTATACTCCAATACTCTTGCAATAAAGGACAACATACCTAACACCTCTGTCCGATAGCACAAACGTTTTCTTTTTTCTCCAAAGTGTCTCCCAATTCCCCCACGTCACTCACTGAGGTCCAAAGTCCATGGAAGTAGGATTTGCATTCCTAATTGCTTCCTGTACCTACATGTTAACTTTCAGTGATTTGTGTACAAGGACACCAAAATCCCTCTGAATACAAACATTTACTAGTCTCTCACTTTTTCAAAACGATTCTGCTTTTCCATTCTTCCTACCACAATGGATAATTTGCAGTGAGACGTCTAATGGAGGAAGGCACTTACTGAACTTCTTGTGCTTCTGTTTGGATTTTCTCTGGGTCACACGTTCAAATAAGAGGAAGGCGTGACTGAATATGATGAAGGGAGGGGGTGCAGGCGGACGGCTGTAATACTCCTCGATCAGCGAGTACCTCTGGAACTTCCAGATCTTGTCCGTATTATCCTGGACCACTTGAAAGGTATAGCTGAGCAAAGAAAGAGCAGAGAGAAGGTGAACATGAGTGAGGTGCTTAAATATCCCTGCATTTCCTGAAGGACCAGGAACCCCGTTGGCTTCGTTGGAATCTCAGTATGTCTGAAAGCCCAAACAACCTTTTATTTTTCTCCAAAGTCTCTCCCCAGCCTCACTCACTGAGGTTCAAATGCCATGGAATTATACAATATTCCAGTACCGAAACAGGCCCATCGAGTTGTTGTTGGTGTTTATCCCCACATACACCACCAAAACGAATCCCACTCTCCCCCTCACTCCCCATACCCTTTAATACCCTACCCAGTCTAATCCCATTCTCCCCTCACTCCCCATACCCTTTAATATTCTACCCAGTCTAATCCCACTCTCCCCTCACTCCCCATACCCTTTAATACCCTACCCAGTCTAATCCCACTCTCTGCCACACCCTTTAATATCCCACTTAGTTCAATCGCACTCTCCTGCTCACTGACAGTAGAACTGGAAATTTGGTTGGCTATCACCTCCAGTTAGTGTCCCGGCGTGGTGAGAAAGTGTCACTAATGGCTTGATTTGAGTATGCATTTACATGAGTGCAGTGCTAACACGGCATCCTCGCCTCCTCCAAGCAATTCATAAGCGCCGTCTACAGAGAAGGGAGATTGGGAATGTGGGGCCATGAATGATGAGACTCCGTAGACATTGGGGCAGGAGGCCTTACCCCCACGGGTTTATTGGGAGCAAGTATCACACCTAGACATGTCTGAGCAGCAGTGCATTAGAAGGCTGTAATTCCAATGCCTTAACCGCTCTGGAGACAGCCTTCAGTACTCACCTGATCAAGTCTCGCGCTTCATTGTGGTCTGCTGCATGCTACACAACCTGGCCATCATGAGGGTCCAGGCATTACTGCTGGGGATTGCAGCTCCACCTCAGGAGGAGGAACAGGAAGAAGAGCATGACAATACACAGCATGGCGAGGCAGACGAGGAGGAAGATCAGCAGCCACGGAGGAGGAACCATGCCAATGCTGCCGCTGCAAGGGCCGCACGTCAGTGGCTTATCTTGCAGCGATTCTGATGAATCAACGACCAGATCACTGCGACCTTAGGTAAGCACCTCCCCTCACAGGCTGCGGCGGTGGCTAGATACTCCAGGGAGCAACGCAAGCAGGTTTGTGACTGCGACGAAGTGGAACTGGGTGACTACATTTGCTGTCACAGGAAAGCAGGGAAGTGATTGGTTGGTGAGTTCTCTCTCCTTTCTTGCTTTACTTGCTTAATTATTTAATCAACTGTTGAACAGCAGTAGTGTATGTTTTATTAAGGATCAGAATTCTGTGGCATTGTTGGGACTAACAATAAAACTTAATTAATTAACTAAATACATTAAGATGGCAGGATGGGTGATGTGTCAGTGCTGTAACATATGGGAGCTGGTGGACCCCATTGAGATCCACGGTGGCCACGTCTGCGGTAAGTGTCTGCAGCTCGAGCAACTTCAGCTCTGCATGGATGATCTGGAGTCCGAGCTGCAGACACTGTGACACGTCAGGGAGGGGAGAGTTACCTGGACACTGTGTTTTGGGGGTAGTCACACCCCTTGGGTTAACTAACTCAGATTTGACAAGTGGTCAAGAACAGGAGGGTGTGACTACGAGTGTGGAAGGTATGGGGATCCAGGAGGTAGCGATGGAGGAACCTCAGCTCTTGCTCTTGTCCAACAGGTTCGAGGCTTTTACTCCATGTGGACGAGGGGAGAGACTGCAGGTAACTGAGCAAACTGACCACAGCACCATGGTACAGGAAGCCATTCAAGCGGGGGGAGTAAATGAAATATTGTAGTAGTAGGGGACAGTATGATTAGGGGGATAGATACAGTTCTCTGCAGCCGTGAGCGTGAGTCCTGAAACTGTTTTGCCTGCTTGGTGCCAGGGTTAATGACATCTCCTTAGGGCTGGAGAGGAACTTGGAGTGGGAGGAGGTAGATCCAGTTGTCATGGTCCACCTGGGTACCAACGACATAGGTAGAACAGACAAGAAGGTTCTGCTAAGCGATTATGAGCAGCTAGGGGACAAATTAAAAAGCAGAACCATGAAGGTAATAATCTCTGGATTACTACCCGAGCCACAAGCAAATTTACATAGGTTAAATAAAATCAGAGAGCTAAAATCATGGCTCAAAGACTGGTGTGTGAGAAATGGGTTTTGCTTCCTTGGGCACTGGCACCAGTACTGGGCTAAGAGGGAGCTATTCCGTCGGGACGGACTCCACTTGGATCATGCTGGGGCTAGGGTCCTGGTGAACCGAATAACTAGGGCTGAAGAGAGAGCTTTAAACTAATTAGTTGGGGGGAGGGTTCAGGCGAGCAGAAACCGAAAAGCTCAAAGAATAAGGTGAAGGCAATAAAGCAGGGTAGCATTGGGGGAACGAAAACCAGAGCGTGACAGAATCTATAAAGAAAAGAGTGTATCAGAAACTGGGGCCATAGCAGGAGAAAATGTTAAGCAAACACATTTAAAAGAATTAAACATTCAGGGAACTTGACAATTCAGGAGGACAGACAGAAAGGAAAAGGAGGTGGGGTAGCTCTATTGATAATGGATGGAATCCCTGCAATAGTGAGAAATGATATTGGCTCAAATGATCAGGATGTTGAAACAGTTTGGGTGGAGATAAAGAATAATAAGGGGAAAAAGTCACTGGTGGGTGTAGTCTATAGGCCCCCTAACAGTAGCAACTCTGTTGGTCGGAGTATAAACCAGGAAATAGTGGGGGCTTGTAAAAAGGGAACAGCAATAAACATGGGTGATTTTAACCTCCATATTGATTGGACAAATCAAATTGGTCAGGGTAGCCTTGAGGAAGAGTTCATAGAGTGCATAAGGGACGGGTTCCTTGAGCAGTATGTAACGGAACCAACCAGTGGAGCGACTATTAGATCTGGTCCTGTGTAATGAGAACCAACTAGGGGGGAGGCCATCTTAGACTGGGTGTTGTGTAATGAGAGAGGATTAATTAGCAATCTCGTTGTGTGAGGCCTCTTGGGGAAGAGTGACCATAATATGGTGGAATTCTGCATTAGGATGGAGAATGAAACAGTTAATTCAGAGACCATGGTCCAGAACTTAAAGAAGGCTAACTTTGAAGGTATGAGGCATGAATTGGCTAGGATAGATTGGCGAATGATACTTAAGGGGTTGACTGTGGATGGGCAATAGCAGACATTTAGAGACCGCATGGATGAACTACAACAATTATACATCCCTGTCTGGCGTAAAAATAAAAAAGGGAAGGTGGCTCAACCGTGGCTATCAAGGGAAATCAGGGATAGTATTAAAGCCAAGGAAGTGGCATACAAATTGGCCAGAAATAGCAGCGAACCCGGGGACTGGGAGAAATTTAGAACTCAGCAGAGGAGGACAAAGGGTTTGATTAGGGCAGGGAAAATAGAGTACGAGAGGAAGCTTGCAGGGAACATTAAGACAGACTGCAAAAGTTTCTATTGATATGTAAAGAGAAAAAGGTTAGTAAAGACAAACGTAGGTCCCCTGCAGTCAGAATCAGGGGAAGTCATAACGGGGAACAAAGAAATGGCAGACCAATTGAACAAGTACTTTGGTTCGGTATTCACTAAGGAGGACACAAACAACCTTCTGGATATAAAAGGGGTCAGAGGGTCTAGTAAGGAGGAGGAACTGAGGGAAATCCTTATTAGTCGGGAAATTGTGTTGGGGAAATTGATGGGATTGAAGGCCGATAAATCCCCAGGGCCTGATGGACTGCATCCCAGAGTACTTAAGGAGGTGGCCTTGGAAATAGTGGATGCATTGACAGTCATTTTCCAACATTCCATTGACTCTGGATCAGTTCCTATGGAGTGGAGGGTAGCCAATGTAACCCCACTTTTTAAAAAAGGAGGGAGAGAGATAACAGGGAATTATAGACCGGTCAGCCTGACATTGGTAGTGGGTAAAATGATGGAATCAATTATTAAGGATGTCATAGCAGTGCATTTGGAAAGAGGTGACATGATAGGTCCAAGTCAGCATGGATTTGTGAAAGGGAAATCATGCTTGACAAATCTTCTAGAATTTTTTGAGGATGTTTCCAGTAGAGTGGACAAGGGAGAACCAGTTGATGTGGTATATTTGGACTTTCGGAAGGCTTTCGAGAAGGTCCCACACAAGAAATTAAAGTGCAAAGTTAAAGCACATGGGATTGGGGGTAGTGTGCTGACATGGATTGAGAACTGGTTGTCAGACAGGAAGCAAAGAGTAGGAGTAAATGGGGACTTTTCAGAATGGCAGGCAGTGACTAGTGGGGTACCGCAAGATTCTGTGCTGGGGCCCCAGCTGTTTACATTGTACATTAATGATTTAGACAAGGGGATTAAATTTAGTATCTCCAAATTTGCGGATGACACTAAGTTGGGTGGCAGTGTGAGCTGCGAGAAGGATGCTATGAGGCTGCAGAGCGACTTGGATAGGTTAGGAGAGTGGGCAAATGCATGGCAGATGAAGTATAATGTGGATAAATGTGAGGTTATCCACTTTGGTGGTAAAAACAGAGAGACAGACTATTATCTGAATGGTGACAGATTAGGAAAAGGGGAGGTGCAAAGAGACCTGGGTGTCATGGTACATCAGTCATTGAAGGTTGGCATGCAGGTACAGCAGGCGGTTAAGAAAGCAAATGGCATGTTGGCTTTCATAGCGAGGGGATTTGAGTACAGGGGCAGGGAGGTGTTGCTACAGTTGTACAGGGCCTTGGTGAGGCCACACTTGGAGTATTGTGTACAGTTTTAGTCTCCTAACCAGAGGAAGGACATTCTTGCTATTGAGGGAGTGCAGCGAAGGTTCACCAGACTGATTCCCGGGATGGCGGGACTGACCTATCAAGAAAGACTGGATCGACTGGGCTTGTATTCACTGGAGTTCAGAAGAATGAGGGGGGACCTCATAGAAACATTTAAAATTCTGATGGGTTTAGACAGGTTAAATGCAGGAAGAATGTTCCCAATGTTGGGGAAGTCCAGAACCAGGGGTCATAGTCTAAGGATAAGGGGTAAGCCATTTAAGACCGAGATGAGGAGGAACTTCTTCACCCAGAGAGTGGTGAACCTGTGGAATTCTCTACCACAGAAAGTTGTTGAGGCCAATTCACTAAATATATTCAAAAAGGAGTTAGATGAAGTCCTTACTACTAGGAGGATCAAGGGGTATAGCGAGAAAGCAGGAATGGGGTACTGAAGTTGCATGTTCAGCCATGAACTCATTGAATGGCGGTGCAGGCTAGAAGGGTCGAATGGCCTACTCCTGCACCTATTTTCTATGTTTCTATGTTTCTATGTGACAGGATTAATAAACAATCTCTTAGTGAAGGATCCCCTTGGAATGAGTGACCATAGCATGGTTGAATTTCAAATTCAGATGGAGGGTGAGAAAGTTGGTCCTCAAACCAGCGTACTAAGACTACAAAGGTATGAGGGCAGAGTTGGCTAAAGTGGACTGGGAAAATAGATGAAAGTGTAGGACGGTTGATGAACAGTGGCGTACATTTAAGGTAGGTGATCCGAGGCTTGGCTGGGGACAGGCATTGAGAAGGTCAGAGGTCCATTTTGTGGGGTGGAGGTCAGGGTGTTCAGAGTCGAAAGAGTAGAAGTCAGCGTGTTCAGAGTGGAAGGAGAGGTCAGAGAGGTCAGAGTGGTCACAGCCATTGTGCTCACCACAAAGGTTGGAGGGGGGCCCGGTTGTTGACAATGGGTGGAGGCTCAGAGGAAAGGCTCGCATGTGAGGTAGGCCCAAACCTATTTTTGTAGTTGGTTGAAGGTTCACCGGGTGTCGCTTGGAGCAGCTGAGTTGTCCGTGGGGAGCGAGAAGCGAGGGTCCAGCTGGAGGGACTTGGCAGCAAGGAGGTTTACAGCTCATCTTCATTGAGGCGTATGAAAGCACGGGCCTTACATTAAACATCCGTAAGACAAAGGTCCTCCACCAACCTGACCCCGCCACACAGCACTGCCCCCCAGTCATCAAGATCCCTGGACAACTTTCCATACCGCGGGAGGCTATTATCAGCAAGGGAAGACATCGATGACAAAATTCAACACCGTCTTCGGTCGCCTGAGGAAAAGAGTGTTTGAAGATCATGCCTTCAAATCTGCCGCCAAGCTCATGGTCTACAGGGCTGTAGTAATACCAGCCCTCCTGTATGGCTCAATGACGTGGACCATATACAGTAGACACCACAAATCGCTGGAGAAATACCACCAACGATGTCTCTGCAAGATCCTGCAAATCCCCTGGGAGGACAGATGCACCAACATTAGCGTCCTCGATCATGCCAACATCCCCAGCATCAAAGCACTGACCACACTCGACCAGCTCCGTTGGGAGGGCCACATTGTTCGCATGCCTGACACAAGACTCCCAAAGCAAGCGCTCTACTTGGAACTCCTACACGGCAAGCGAGCCCAAGGTGGGCAGAGGAAATGTTTCAAGGACACGCAATATCCCCACCGACACCTGGGAGTCCCTGGCCAAAGATCGCCCTAAGTGGAGGAAGTGCATCCGGGAGGACGCTGAGCACCTCGAGTCGCATCGCCGAGAGCATGCAGAAAAGAAGCGCAGGCAGCGGAAGGAGCGTGAGGCAAACCAGTCCCACCCATCCTTTCCTTCAACAACTGTCTGTCCCACCTGTGACAGAGAATGTATTTCCCATATTGGACTGTTCAGTCACCTAAGAACTCACTTTTAGAGTGGAAGCAAGTCTTCCACTCTGAAGAGAAAAAGGTTAGTAGATATGTAAAGAGAAAAATGTTAGGAAAGACAAACGTAGGTCCCCTGCAGTCAGAATCAGGGGAAGTCATAACGGGGAACAAAGAAATGGCAGACCAATTGAACAAGTACTTTGGTACGGTATTCACTAAGGAGGACACAAACAACCTTCCGGTTATAAAAGGGGTCAGAGGGTCTAGTAAGAAGGAGGAACTGAGGGAAATCCTTATTATTCGGGAAATTGTGTTGGGGAAATTGATGGGATTGAAGGCCGATAAATCCCCAGGGCCTGATGGACTGCATCCCAGAGTACTTAAGGAGGTGGCCTTGCAAATAGCGGATGCATTGACAGTCATTTTCCAACATTCCATAGACCCTGGATCAGTTCCTATGGAGTGGAGGGTAGCCAATGTAACCCCACTTTTAAAAAAAGGAGGGAGAGAGAAAACAAGGAATTATAGACCAGTCAGCCTGACATCGGTAGTGGGTAAAATGATGGAATCAATTATTAAGGATGTCATAGCAGCGCATTTGGAAAGAGGTGACATGATAGGTCCAAGTCAGCATGGATTTGTGAAAGGGAAATCATGCTTGACAAATCTTCTAGAATTTTTTGAGGATGTTTCCAGTAGAGTGGACAAGGGAGAACCAGTTGTTGTGGTATATTTGGACTTTCAGAAGGCTTTCGACAAGGTCCCACACAAGAGATTATTGTGCAAAGTTAAAGCACATGGGATTGGGAATAGTGTGCTGACATGGATTGAGAACTGGTTGTCAGACAGGAAGCAAAGAGTAGGAGTAAATGGGGACTTTTCAGAATGGCAGGCAGTGACTAGTGGGGTACCGCAAAGTTCTGTGTTGGGGCCCCAGCTGTTTACACTGTACATTAATGATTTGGACGAGGGGATTAAATGTAGTATCTCCAAATTTGCGGATGACACTAAGTTGGGTAGCAGTGTGAGCTGCGAGGAGGATGCTAAGAGGCTGCAGAGTGACTTGGATAGGTTAGGTGAGTGGGCAAATGCATGGCAGATGAAGTATAATTTGGATAAATGTGAGGTTATCCACTTTGGTGGTAAAAACAGAGAGACAGACTATTATCTGAATGGTGACAGATTAGGATAAGGGGAGATGCAACAAGACCTGGGTGTCATGGTACATCAGTCATTGAAGGTTGGCATGCAGGTACAGCAGGCGGTTAAGAAAGCAAATGGCATGTTGGCCTTCATAGCGAGGGGATTTGAGTACAGGGGCAGGGAGGTGTTACTAAAGTTGTACAGGGCCTTGGTGAGGCCACACTTGGAGTATTGTGTACAGTTTTGGTCTCCTAACTTGAGGAAGGACATTCTTGCTATTGAGCGAAGGTTCACCAGTTTGATTCCCAGGATGGCGGGACTGACATATCAAGAAAGACTGGATCAACTGGGCTTGTATTCACTGGAGTTCAGAAGAATGAGAGGGGATCTCATAGAAACGTTTAAAATTCTGACGGGTTTAGACAGGTTAGATGCAGGAAGAATGTTCCCAATGTTGGGTAAGTCCAGAACCAGGGGTCACAGTCTAAGGATATAGGGTAAGCCATTTAGGACCGAGATGAGGAGAAACTTCTTCAACCAGAGTGTGGTGAACCTGTGGAATTCTCTACCACAGAAAGTTGTTGAGGCCAATTCACTAAATATATTCAAAAAGGAGTGAGATGTAGTCCTTACTACTATGGGGATCAAGGGGTATGGCAAGAAAGCAGGAATGGGGTACTGAAGTTGCATGTTCAGCCATGAATGGCAGTGCAGGTTCGAAGTTCCGAATGGCCTACTCCTGCACCTATTTTCTATGTTTCTATGTTTCTATGTTTTCCTCGATTTTGAGGGACAGCATATGATGATTATGACATTTAAGGAGATATTTCATAACTCTCAAGAAAAATATATTCCAGTGAGGAGGAAAGGGTGTAAAAGAAAAGATAGCCATCCGTGGCTAACTAAAGAAATAACGGACGGTATCCAATTAAAAACAAGGGCATACAAAGTGGCCAAAACTAGTGGGAGGACAGAAGCTTAGGAAGCTTTTAAAAGCCAGCAAAGAATTACTAAAAAAATGATTAAGAAAGGGAAGATAGACTATGAAAGTAAACTAGCATGAAATATAAAAACAAATAGCAAGAGTATAGGTATATAAAAAGGAAAAGAGTGGCTAAAGTAAATGTTGGTCCCTTAGAGGACGAGACCGGGGAATTAGTGATGGGGAACATGGAGATGGCAGAAACTCTGAACAAATATTTTGCATCAGTCTTTATGGTAGAGGACACTAAAAATCTCCCAACAGTGGATAGTCAAGGGGCTATAGAGGAGGAGGAACTTAAC
Source organism: Pristiophorus japonicus (assembly GCF_044704955.1). Classification (NCBI taxonomy): domain Eukaryota; kingdom Metazoa; phylum Chordata; class Chondrichthyes; family Pristiophoridae; genus Pristiophorus; species Pristiophorus japonicus. The sequence continues at coordinate 214,976,410 of NC_091979.1, read as the reverse complement.
ACAATCACAATCACTAAGGAGGTGGTTCTCAGTAAGATAATGGGACTAAAGGCGGATAAATCCCCTGGACCTGATGGCTTGTATCCTAGGGTCTGAAGAGAAATAGCGGCAGGGATAGTGGATGCATTGGTTGTAATTTACCAAAATTCCCTGGATTCTGCGGAGGTCCCAGCAGATTGGAAAACTGCAAATGTAACGTCCGCTATTTAAAAAAGGAGGCAGACAAAAAGCAGGAAACTATAGACCGGTTATCCTGACATCTGTCGTTGGGAAAATGCTGTTATTAAGGAAGCAGTAACGCGAATTTGGAAAAGCATGATTCAATCAAGCAGAGTCAACATGGATTTATGAAGGGGAAGTCATGTTTGACAAATTTTCTGGAATTCTTTGAGGATGTAATGAACAGGGTGGATAAAGGGGAACCAGTGGATGGGTGTATTTGGACTTCCAGAAGGCATTTGATAAAGTGCCACATAAAAGGTTACTGCACAAGATAAAAGTTAATGGGGTTGGGGGTAATATATTAGCATGGATAGAGGGTTGGCTAACTAACAGAAAACAGAGTCGGGATAAATGGTTCATTCTCGAGTTGGCAACCAGTAACTAGTGGGGTGCCGCAGGGATCAGTGCTGGAACCCCAACTATTTGCAATCTATATTAATGACTTGGAAGAAGGGACCGAGTGTAACATAGCCAAGTTTGCTGATGATACAAAAATGGGAGGAAAAGCAATGTGTGAGGAGGACACAAAAAACTTGCAAAAGGACATAGACAGGCTCAGTGAGTTGTCAAAAATTTGGCAGATGGAGTATAATGTTGGAAAGTGTGAGGTTATACACTTTGACGGAAAAAAAATCGAAGAGAAAGTTACTATTTAAATGGAGAACAATTACAAAGTGCTGTTGTACAGCGGGAAATGGGGGTCCTGGTGGATGAAACACAAAAGTTTGGTATGAAGGTACAGCAAATGATCAGGAAAGCCAATGGAATCTTGGCCTTTATTGCAAAGGTGATGGAGTATAAAAGCACGGAAGACTTGCTACAGTTATACAGGGTATTGGTGAGGCCACAGCTAGAATACTGCATATAGTTTTTGTTATGTATGCAACACCTTGTAACCAGCATTCTACCGGCACCAAAGGGCACATCTGTTGGCGTCCCAAGGGATCTTAGCATCTTTTGGGAGCATTGCATATAAGCAGGCCTCCCATGCTGTGACGGCACTTTGGAGTCAGAATAAAGAGACTAAGGTCACACTTATTCAAGTCTACAGTACTCAGTCACATTGCTTTATTTGAGACATAAAAACTGGTGACGAGTAATAGATAACGAACCATCACGTGAAAATGCAGAGAACTGTTGGTATCCTGGAGAAATTCTCAGAAGGTGACGATTGGGAAGCCTTCATGGAGCGACTCGACCAATACTTCGTGGCCAACGAGCTGGAAGGGAATGAGAACGCTGCTAAACTAAGGGCGATCCTCCTTACCCTCTGCGGGGCAACAACCTATAGCCTCATGAAGAATCTTCTTGCCCCGGTGAAATCAACAACCAAATCATATGAAGAATGGTGTATGCTGGTCTGGGAGCACCTAAATCCGAAGGAGAGTGTTCTGATGGCAAGGTATCAATTTTATACATGTCAACGAACTAAGGCGCCTTGCAGGATATTGAGAATTGAACGGATTGCTGGAGCAAATGCTGAGAGACTTTTTTGTGCTTGGCATTGTCCATGAGGTTATCCTTTGCAAATTATTGACTGTTGAAACACCGAACCACAGCAAAGCCCCAACGATAGCCCAGGCATTTATGTCCACCAGCGATAACAGCAAACAAATTTTGCAGCATAAAGAAGTAACGGCAAGTACTGTACATAAAGTAACATCATTTTCAGTCAGGAATGCATATGGCAGAACGTACATGCCTGCAGCTGCACGACCTCAGATGACTCAGAGTCCGCCATCAAGTGTGAATGTGAGGCAATTAACACCTTGTTGGCGCTGCGGAGGTGATCATCGAGCCCATCAACGCCGCTTCAAACACTATGCGTGCAAAGGCTGTGGAACAATGGGACACCTCCAGCAAATGTGTAGACGAGCTGCAAACCCTGCAAACCACCACGTTGCAAAGGAAAACCGATCCATGGTGGATCAAACTGAACTAGAGACTCGAACCGAGGAGGCAGAAGTGCACGGGGTACACACCTTCACCACGAAATGTCCACTGATCATGTTAAAATTTGAACTGAATGGAATTCCAGTATCCATGGAATTCGACATGGGTGTGAGTCAGTCTATCATGAACAAAAAGTGCTTCGAGAGGCTGTGGTGCAACAAGGCACAAAGGCCCAAGCTGAGCCCTATTCATACTAAGCTGAGAAATTACACTAAGGAGCTGATCCGTGTAATTGGCAGCACAGCAGTAAAAGTCTCCTATGATGGAGCGGCGCACGAACTATCACTATGGATTGTACCAGGAGATGGGCCCACGCTGTTCGGCAGAAGTTGGCTAGGAATAATCTGCTGGAACTGGGATGACATCCGAGCGCATTCATCCATCGACGATGCCTCATGTGCCCAGGTTTTGAGCAAGTTCCCGTCGTCGTTTGAGCCAGGCATCGGAAATTTCTCTGGGGCGAAGGTGCAGATCCACTTGATTCCCGGTACATCACCCATCTACCACAAGGCACATGCAATGCCATACATGATGCGAGAGAAAGTGGAGATCGAACTGGACAGGCTGCAATGAGAGGGCATCATCGCACCGGTGGAGTTCAACGAGTGGACCAGTCCGATTGTTCCGGTTCTCAAATACGATGGCATGGTCAGAATTTGTGGGGACTATAAAGTAACGATCAACCATTTTTCGCTTCAGGACAATTACCCGTTACCCAAAGCAGATGACCTATTTGCGACCCTGGCTGGAGGAAAGACGTTCACCAAGTTGGACCTGACCTCGGCCTACAAGACGCAGGAGCTGGCGGAATCTTCGAAATGCCTCACCTGCATCAACACAATCAAAGGTCTGTTCATCTACAAAAATGCCCGTTTGGGATTCGATCGGCTGCGGCTATTTTTCCTACACGGGTTAACTACCTTGCTAGAAACTCTATATGTGTTGCTACGCAAGGCAGATGATTGGTATGGGGGAAATCACAAGAGACTGCTTTTGAGAAAGCCAGAAATCTGTTATGTTCCAACAAACTGCTTGTTCTTAATGACCCATGTAAACGTTTAGCGTTAGCTTGTGATGTGTCTTCGTTTTGGGTACTGTTGGGGGGGGATGACTCATCAGGAGAGGGAAGCAGCAGCCAAGTTCATGGCACCGTGGGTGACTCTGCTGCACAGCAGGGCAGGAAAAAGAGTGGGAGAGCTATAGTGGTAGGGGATTCTATTGTAAGGGTATGGATAGACGTTTCTGCAGCCGCAATCGAATCTCCAGGATGGTATGTTGCCTCCCTGGTGCAAGGGTCAAGGATGTCTCGGAGTGGCTGCAGGACATTTTGGAGGGGGAGGGTGAACAGCCAGTTGTCGTGGTGCATATAGGTACCAACGATGTAGGTAAAAAACGGGATGAGATCCTACTAGCTGAATTTAGGGAGCTAGGAGTTAAATTAAAAAGTAGGACCTCAAAGGTAGTAATCTCAGGATAGCTACCAGTGCCATATGCTAGTCAGAGTAGGAATCGCAGGATAGCTCAGATGAATACGTGGCTTGAGGAGTGATGCAGAAGGGAGGGATTCAAATTCCTGGGACATTGGATCCGGTTCTGGGGGAGGTGGGACCAGTACAAACCAGACGGTCTACACCAGGGCAGGACCCGGAACCAATGTCTTAAGGAAAATGTTTGATAGTGCTGATGGGGAGGGGTGAAACCAATATGGCAGGGGGATGGGAACCTATGCAGGGAGACAGAGAGAAGTAGAATGGGGGCAGAAGCAAAATATAGAAAGAAGAAAAGTAAAAGCGGAGGGCAGAGAAATCCAAGGCAAAAACCAAAAAGGGCCACATTACAGCAAAATTCTAAAGGGGCAAAGTGTGTTAAAAATACAAGGCTGAAGGCTCTGTGCCTCAATGCGAGGAGTATTCATAATAAGGTGGACGAATTAACTGCGCAGGCAGCAATTAACGAATATGATATAATTGGCATCACAGAGACATGGCTCCAGGGTGACCAAGGCTGGGAACTCAACATCCAGAGGTATTCAACATTCAGGAAGGATAGACAGAAAGGAAAAGGAGGTGGAATGGCGTTGCTGGTTAAAGAGGAAATTAACGCAATAGTAAAGAAGGACTTTAGCTTGGAGGATGTGGAATCTGTATGGGTGGAGCTGCGGAATACAAAAGGGCAGAAAACGCCAGTGGGAGTTGTGTACAGACCACCAAACAGTAGTAGTGAGGTTGGGGACAGCATCAAACAAGAAATTAGGGATGCGGGCAATAAAAGTACAGCAGTTATCATGGGCGACTTTATTCTACATATAGATTGGGCTAACCAAACTGGTAGTAATATGGTGGAGGAGCATTTTCTGGAGTGTATTAGGGATGGTTTTCGAGACCAATATGTCGAGGAACCAACTAGAGGGCTGTCCAGCCTAGACTGGGAGATGTGTAATGAGAAAGGTCTAATTAGCAATCTTGTTGTGCGAGGCCCCTTGGGGAAGAGTGACCATAATATGGTAGCATTCTTTATTAAGATGGAGAGTGACACAGTTAATTCAGAGACTAGGGTCCTGAACTTAAGGAAAGGTAACTTCGATGGTATGAGATGTGAATTGGCTAGAATAGACTGGCGAGTGATACTCAAAGGGTTGACGGTGGATAGGCAATGGCAAACATTTAAAGATCACATGGTTGAACTTCAACAATTGTACATCCCTGTCTGGAGTAAAAAATAAAATGGGGAAGGTGGCTCAACCGTGGCTAACAAGGGAAATTAGGGATAGTGTTAAATCCAAGGAAGAGGCATATAAATTGGCCAGAAAAAGCAGCAAACGCGAGGACTGGGAGAAATTTAGAATTCAGCAGAGGAGGACAAAGGGGTTAATTAGGAGAGGGAAAATAGATTATAAGAGGAAGCTTGCTGGGAACATAAAAACTGACTGCAAAAGCTTCGATAGATATGTGAAGAGAAAAAGATTAGTGAAGACAAACGTAGGTCCCTTGCAGTCAGAATCAGGTGAATTTATAATGGGGACAAAGAAATGGCAGACCAGTTCAACAAATTGTTTGGTTCTGTCTTCACGAAGGAAGATACAAATAAGCTTCTGGAAATACTAGGTGACCGACGGTCTAGTGAGAAGGAGAAACTGAAGGAAATCCTTATTCGGTAGGAAATTGTGTTATGCAAATTGATGGGATTGAAGTCTGATAAATCCCCAGGGCCTGATAGTCTGCATCCCAGAGTACTTAAGGAAGTGGCCCTAGAAATAGTGGATGCATTGGTGATCATTTTCCAACAGTCTATCGACTCTGGATCAGTTCCTATGAACTGGATGGTAGCTAATGTAACACCACTTTTTAAAAAAGGACGGAGAGAGAAAGTGGGTAATTATACACCGGTTAGCCTGACGTCAGTAAGGGGGAAAATGTTGGAATCAATTATTAAGGATGAAAGAGCAGCGCATTTGGAAAGCAGTGACAGGATCGGTCCAAGTCAGCATGGATTTATGAAAGGGAAATCATGCTTGATAAATCTTCTAGAATTTTTTGAGGATGTAACTAGTAGAGTGGACAAGGGTGAACTAGTGGATGTGGTGTATTTGGACTTTCAAAAGGCTTTTGACAAGGTCCCACACGAGAGATTGGTGTGTAAAATTAAAGCACATGGTATTGGGGGTAATGTACTGACGTGGATAGTGAACTGGTTGGCAGACAGGAAGCAGAGAGTCGGGATAAACGGGTCCTTTTCAGAATGGCAGGCAGTGATTAGTGGGGTGCCGCAGAGCTCAGTGCTGGGACCCCAGCTCTTTACAATATACAACTATTTAGATGAAGGAATTGAGTGTAATATCTCCAAATTTGCAGATGACACTAAGCTGGATGGCGTTGTGACCTGTGAGGAGGATGCTAAGAGGCTGCAGGGTGACTTGGACAGGTTAGGTGAGTGGGCAAATGCATGGCAGATGAAGTATAATGTGGATAAATGTGAGATTATCCATTTTGGGGGCAAAAACACGAAGGCAGAATATTATCTGAATGACGGCAGATTAGGAAAAGCAGAGGTGCAACAAGACCTGGGTGTCATGGTACATCAGTCATTGAAAGTTGGCTTGCAGGTACAGCAGGCCATGAAGAAAGCAAATAGTATGTTAGCCTTCATAGCTAGGGGATTTGAGTATAGGAGCAGTGAGGTCTTACTGCAGTTGTACAGGGCCTTGGTGAGGTCTCACCTGGAATATTGTGTTCAGTTTTGGTCTCCCAATCTGAGGAAGGACGTTCTTGCTATTGAGGGAGTGCAGCGAAGGTTCATCAGATTGATTCCTGGAATGGCGGGACTGACATATGAGGATTGACTGGGCCTGTATTCACTGGAGTTTAGAAGGATGAGAGGGGATCTCATAGAAACATATAAAATTATGACGGAACTGGACAGGTTAGATGCAGGATGAATGTTCCCGATGTTGGGGAAGTCCAGAACCAGGGGACATAGTCACAGGATAAGGGTAAGCCATTTAGGACTGAGATGAGGAGAAACTTCTTCACTCAGAGAGTTGTTAACCTGTGGAATTCTCTACTGCAGAGAGTTGGATATATTCAAGATGGAGTTAGATATGGCCCTTACGTTTAAAGGGATGAAGGAGTAGGGAGAGAAAGCAGGAAAGGTGAACTGATGTGAATGATCAGCCATGATCTTATTGAATGGTGGTGCAGGCTCGAAGGGCCGAGTGGCCTACTCCTGCACCTATTTTCTATGTTTCTATGTACGGGATCGGGTGTATGTTACAACAAACAAATGAATCGGGAACATTGTAACTGGTCGCTTTTGCGTCCAGGAGTTTGTCCAAGGCCGAAAGGGCCTACAGAGTGACTGAAAAAAAAGCTCTGGCATGTGTTTACGTGGTGAAAAAAATGCACCAGTATTTGTTTTGGCTTAAGTTCGATTTAGAAACTGACCATATGCCGCTCATATTGCTATTCTCAGAGAGCAAAGCTATTAATACCAATGCCTCTGCTCGCATCCAAAGATGGGCACTTACGCTGTCTGCATATAACTATGTAATTCGCCACAGGCCAGGAACAGAGAACTGCGCTGATGCTCTTAGCTGGCTACCATTGCCCACCACTGGGGTGGAAATGACACAGCCTGCAGACTTGTACTTGGTGATGGATGCATTTGAAAACAAAAAGTCACTCGTTATGGCCCGCCAGATCAGGACCTGAATCAGCTAGGATCCTTTACTGTCCCTTGTAAAAAACTGTGTCCTCCATGGGAGCTGGTCCAGCGTCCCAGTAGAGATGCAGGAATAGATCAAACCATTCCAGCGGCGCAAAGATCAAATGTTCATACAGGCAGACTGTCTTTTGTGGGGTAATCGCGTGGTTTTGCCTAAGAAAGGCAGGGAAACGTTTATACGCGACCTATTCAGTACCTATCCAGGCAGAGTAATGATGAAAGCTATAGCCAGATCCCATGTGTGGTGGCCTGGCATCCAATGCAAGATTTGGAGTCTTGCATTGCTCTCAATTGAGCAATGTACCCAGGGAGGCACCGCTAAGTTTGTGGTCATGGCCCTACAAACCATGGTCTAGGATCCATGTTGACTTCGCTGGCCTGTTTCTAGGCAAAATGTTTTTGGTTGTTGTGGATGCTTATTCAAAATGGATTGAGTGTGTAATAATGTCTGTAAGCACGTCCACTGCCACCGTCGAAAGCCTACGAGCCGTGTTTGCCACGCACGGCCTGCCTGATGTCCTTGTCAGCGACAATGGGCCGTGCTTCACTAGCGCTGAATTCAAGGAATTCATGACCCACAATATGATCAAGCACGTCACATCTGCCCCGTTCAAGCCGCATCTAACGGCCAGGCAGAACGTGCAGTCCAAACCATCAAGCAAAGCTTGAAACGCATGTCGGAAGGCTCCCTGCAGACCCGTCTGTCCCGAGTCCTGCTCAGCTACCGCACAAGAACCCACTTGCACATCGGGGTTCCCCCTGCCAAACTGCTCATGAAAAGGGCGCTCAAAACAAGGCATCTCTCTAGTCCACCTGATCTTCATGATCATGTCGAGGGCAGGTGGCATCAACAAAGCATGTACCATAATCGCGCAAATTTGTCACGCGATATTGAAGTCAATGACCCTGTATTTGTACTCAACTATGGACATGGTCCCAAGTGGCTTGCTGGCACCGTCATAGCCAAAGAAGGGAGTAGGGTGTTTCAGGTCAAACTTGCAAATGGACTAACTTGCAGAAAGCATTTGGACCAAACCAAACTGCGATTCACAGACAGCCACGAGCAACCTGAAGAGGACACCACCAACTTCGACCGTCCGATACACACACAAGTGGCAACCGACATCACGGTTGACCACGAAGCTGAACTCATCATCCCCAACAGCCCAGCAAGGTCAGCTGCGCAGCAGACCAGCGAAGGCCCAAACAACTCACCTGCACCTGTGTTTGTACCGAGACGATCGACTAGGGAGCGGAAAGCCCCAGATCGTCTCACCCTGTAAATAAGTGTACTATTGACTTTGGGGGGGGTGGGGGAGTGATGTTATGTATGCAACACCTTGTAACCAGTATTCTACCGCCACAAGAGGGCGCATCTAGCACTGTATATAAGCAGGCCTCCCATGTTGTGCCAGCACTCTGGAGTCAGAATAAAGAGACTAAGGTCACACTTACAGTTACACTAAGGTCTACAGCACTCAGTCACTTTGCTTTATTTGAGACATAACAGTTTTGGTTTCTATTTTTAAGAAAGGATATATTTGCTTTGGAGGCAGTTCAGAGAAGGTTCACTAGGTTGATTCCAGAGCTGAGGGGGTTGACTTATGAGGAAAGGTTGAGTAGGTTGGGCCTCTACTCATTGGAATTCAGAAGAATGAGAGGTAATTTTATCAAAATGTAGAAGATTATGAGGGGGCTTGACAAGGTGGATGCAGAGAGGATGCTTCCACTGATAGGGGAGACTAGAACTAGGGGGCATAATCTTAGAATAAGGGGCCGCCCATTTAAAACTGAGATGAGGAGGAATTTCTTCTCCCAGAGGGTTGTGGATCTGTGGAATTCACTGCCTCAGAGAGCTGTGGAAGCTGAGTCTTTGAATAAATTTAAGACAGAAATAGACAGTTTCTTAACCAATAAGGGAATAAGGGGTTATGGGGAGCGGGCAGGAAAGTGGACCTGAGAGCATGATCAGATCAGCCATGATTGTAATAAATGGTGGAGCAGGCTCGAGGGGCCATATGGCGTACTCCTGCTCCTACTTCTTATGTTCTTGTGTAGATGAAGACTGGGCCTCATAGGCACATCGCTATGTACTAGGCTGATGACGCAGCTCCATAAAATTCTCAATTTATACACATGACGGCAATGCAAATGGTCAAATCAACATTCCCTTTCCCTCAAGCAGTACACCAACAACCCTTCACCAACAACTAAAAACGAATGTAACTAATGCCCATTGAAACAGCATAACACACATGCAATGTCATGATTATATATACAAATGCCCGTCCCATCTGTAATGCAAGACCAGCTCCCATGATGAACCATATTATGCCAAGGACCTTCCATAAATAACAGGCATCCAACATCAGCAATGAAATATGTACAATTACATTTAAAAGATGTGGACATCTGGCCATGGTGGTCAAAGTCAGTATTGTGACTTACTCGCAGATTTCCCACATCTTCCCTTTTCCCCTCTCTCATGCCTAATGCTCCTTCTTAATGTGTCCCCAGAGCCGACAGCAAGGCTGCTTGAAGACTGCTGTGTCTGTGAGGCAGACACTGTAGATGGCCTCGCAGGACTCCCTGTACCAATTCTGGGCCTGGAAGGCTTGCCTGCAGACTGCGCCACCTCAGCATGGGTGACAGCAGGCTGGGATGAGTGGGGTGCAGACCGCGGCAGGTGCAAAAGCGGAGTGGCAGTGGTGGGAGCTGGAACGCTTTCATCGTGAGAGAAGACAGCACCTTCCATTTCCATCGACACACTGCCACTCCTCTGGGGCAGAGCCACAGCATCCGGTGCAATTGGCTGGAACACAGATTGCTGGCCTGCTTCGGCACCATGAGTTTCCCGTTGGACTGTGGGGCTCCAAAGAGGATGGCAGCAGTCAGTGCTTGCGTGGCAATAATCTGAGTCTGCATGAGAGCAGACTGTGTCTGCAACACAGCAGACTGAGAGTCGATGTCACCAACCAGTGACTGCATCACATCACGAAGGCCTTGCGTAGCTTTAGCCTGTGTTATGATAGCTGCTGTCACATCAGCCATGGCACACGCCATCACCCCTGGGTCCCCACGCTCGCTCGTTGACTTTAGTATCCTTTGGTATTTGCCAATGATGGGCTCGATGAAATGCTCAGAGGCACAGGCAATGCTTGAGGTGGCCTCCTCCAACCTCACAGCAAGTGCATCCACACTCTGCACGTCCGTTGCCAATGCACCCATAAGCTCGCGGTGCATCCCCTGAGACTCTGTCGCCATACCCTCCAAAACCAGGTCCACATCTGAGTCAGGCTCAGCAAGACTCAGGCGCCGACTCACCCTCTGGGGAGTTGGCCCCCGAACTTCACCTCACGCTGGGCGTTGCTGCAGGCCACTCGGTCCAGGAACCTCAGACTCATCAAACCCCAGGAAGATCAGCTCGACCACCGAGGTGGTGTCCCCACTGTCTGGAGCAGATGGATCCTGCCGGAGTGGCACAGAACGGTCGTCCCCTTCCTCCTCCTTTTCCCCGTCGTTGGAGGTGGACACCTCACGGACAGGCTGTTGCGCTTCTGGCTCATTATCTGTAAGCACAAAGCGACAGAAGTGTGGTTAGCAGCAGGGGAGGGGGCAGGAAGGGAAGAAGGAGGTGACATCGGACATGTATATGTAAAGTGGCCCAGGCATGTGGTTTCGTGGATGAAAGGGGATGAACATACCTTACCAGGGGGCTCGGCAACCCCAACCGCTACCGCACCCACTTGTGCACCCATGGGGGTGGCCACTCGCTCTTCCACCTCCGTGAGGGCGTGGAGTTCAGGCTCCTCTCCTCCAGTCCGCAGTTGTTGGCACCTGTTGTGAGTGAGTTTCGCCTGCAATAACAAACAGAAGATGGTGTGAGTAAGTGTGCAACTAATCGCTGCCACATGTTCCTTGCACAGCTGACTAGCTGCTACTGTATGGAATGGTACAGATGTCCATTTGATTCTCAGTAGCTCTGCAGAGTGGCTGTGTGAACGGTGGGATTTGGTGGCTATCAGCTAAGATTAAGGGTTAGGCTAAGTTTTTCAAACGCATTTAAAGAGTGAAAAGGTAGTAAGAGAAGGGGTGGGGCTGAGTAGGGACCAAGAAGGAGAGGCCCAGAGTACGGCTGCCGAATTGAGGTGGAACTTTGCAGCTCCCTTCAGCAACGAATACGATGGGCTGGTACACATAGTGAAGGAGCAGGTACTGCACAGACTGTACATTGTGTGAGAAAGTGAGCTTCAAATTATGGCATTGTAGGTTAATGGAAAGGATACTCACCCTGACGACCCAAGTGATGTCGTTCAACTTCTTGCGACATTGTGTCGCAGTTCTGGGCACCGTGCTTCTTTCAGACACATGCTGTGCCACCTCCCTCCACAAACGCCAAAAAACTCTTGGCAGTGCCTCCTGCCACTATCAGGCTACAGGACATCCGTTTGTCTCTCCACAGCCTCCATCAGAACTTTCAGGGCTGTGTTGGAAAACTGGATTGCAGGCTAGCCAACTGCAATCTCAGCCACGTTGCCGCTCTGAGTAGACTGAGATGGTGAAACTGTGTCTGCGCAGAGTCATCTTACCTCCTCTTTAAGAAGCGTCTGGCGCCAGAATGTCTACCAAGCATCGCCTCATCCACATTCGCTTTGGAAATTTATTGCCACGATTTTCGCCTTCACCCCCCTAAGAGAATTGTGCAACGACTGATTTACCGATCTATTTCCCTCTTGGGGCGCTGAAACCTAATTTTGCAGTAGACGGCGTTAAATTTCACAAGGCGCTACTGACACCGACCAGCCGGAATTACTGTCTCAAAATGGGCAATACCGAAGTTCTAGCCCATATCCTTTGTCATCCATGGGGCTCTAGCGTTGGGTGTCCTTCCTTTCCCCTTTGTGAGAATGTGTCTAGTCTGTACCTGAATTATTTCCTCTTTGAAGGCCTCCCATTGCTTATTTACTGTTTTACCTGCCAACTTTGATTCCATCCATCCGGGCCAGATCCTCTTCAACTCACTGAAATTGGACCTCTTCCAGCTGAGTATTTTCATGTTTGATTGTTCCTTATCCTTTCCCATAATTACTCTATAAACCTAATGATATTGTGATCACTTACTTGAACATCGCAATCAACAGGTTGAGCAGCAGGATGTTGGTGAAAAGCAGGTAGAGAGAGAGTAGGATGATGGTTAGCCACTCTGGGAAGACTGGAGCACTGTCACTGTCATGCTCAGGACATTTTGGCTGGTAGGGGTCGGTGCCATTCACAGTGCACTGACTGAGGTCAAAGCCTGAAACTTTATTAAGGAAAAAAAGATGTTTATAAGAGTTAGTTGATAATTGTAACTAATACATCCACAAACAAGCAGTTAGTATAATGACTGCAGCAATTATTTTCTTGTACTCCTTTCGGTATTTTTCCCATTTAAAAAAAAATTCTGGAGATGTGGGTGTCGTTGGAAAGGCCGGCATTTATTGCCCATCCCCAGTTACCCTGAGAAGGTCTTGGTGGGCCTTCTTCTTGAACCGCTGCAGGAGTTTGATACAATAGAGTGGCTTGCTAGGCTGTTAAGAGTCAACCACATTGGTGTGGGACTGGAATCACATATAGGCCAGACCAAGCATTTTTTTGCAGATTTTAAAAAACCAAGTACAGATTCGCAAAGAGCCATGGTGGGATTTAAATTGATGTGCTAGCCAGGCTATTAGTCCAGTAACATAACCACTACACTACCACACCCTCCAATGGAAATGCTTGCCTCACCACTGATTTTCACTGGGCTATATCTCTACAGACACCAAGCACCCTCCAATATCTCACCCATGTGCCCATGTGATACCAGATGGTTAGTGCCAGGAGGTAATGGGGATTACATCCAATCCCTAATGTAGCCCTCACCCTTGGTAGCAGGAGTCACAGAGCTGATTTCCCCATCCCAAACCTCGGAGCACTGATGCTACTTAGAGCATCCCAGTTGGCACCCAGCTAAGTATAGGCGGGGATGGAACCTGCCGCTGGGAGGGAGGGAGCTTGAGTGCTGGTGCAGCCCTTAAAAGGCTACAACTGGCTAAAAGGGGACATGACGTCCTGGAGAGCTGAAGCCACAAGTGGGAGAAGGTCTGAAGGAGGAGCAGCCTCAGCTGGTGGGATGGGAGGGAGTCAGGAACAGCACCCAGATTCTCTGATACACCCAGGGAAATTCTGCTGACTAAAGCAAGGTTAAAACAGAAAGAACCCCGGGGATGAGGGTAGAAAGCACCATAGATAAAAGGGGCATTGCCGAAAGAGTCAGTGCGGCCTCTAGCACCTCAAAAACTGGCAGGCCATACAGAGAGGTTTACTGACTTCCCACACTTGGCCAAGGGAAGTCAAGGCTCAACACTATGTCAGGTGTTAGCTGTGGCTCAGTGGGTAGCACTCACATCTCTCATTCATGAAGGCTGTGGGTCCAAGGAGTTGAGCGCCAAATCTAGACTGATACTCTCAATGCTGCACTATCGGAGGTGCCGTCTTTCAAATAAGATGTTAAATCAAGGCCCTCTCTTCCCTCTCAGATGGACGTAAAAGAACCTATGGCACTATTTTGAAGAAGAGCAGGGGCGTTCCCCCGGGGCAGTATTTATCCTTCAACCAACATCACAAAAAAAAAATAGATTATGTGCTGTTTGTGGGAGCTTTCTGTGCTCAAATTGGTTGCTGCGTTTCCTACATCACAACAGTGACCCCACTTCAAAATGATGTAATTAGCTTAAAGCACTTTGGATGCGTCCTTAGGTTGTGAAAGGGGCGATACAAATGCAAATCTTTTCTTTACTCGGGTAACTTCACACATCCAATTGAAGAGTGAGCTTACAGCTGACATCATTTGGGATCTCTCCAAATATCATTCGATACGGCTGGTACACAACCCCATGGAATATCCAGTTCAGGCGTTGCTCGTTGTGGATAAGGATGCCCTGCTTGGTTACACCATAAGCCACGATCGCCAACACCAGCAAGAACAGAAAGAAGAAGATATCCTTCATCTACAGAAAAAAAAAGATGTATTGTACATCCCTGGAAAAGGTTCTGAACACATCTTGGGGGCTATTTTCGGCAGCGCGTAAAGATCCTCCAAGGTGGGCAGGGTGAGGTCTTCAGCTGATACACTGGTTTAGCCCGTGTTTAGCGCAAGACATCATCTTGCTAAAGGAGTTAAACTACGCACGAGGAATGGCCTTCCGGAGGATTGTTTAGGGGCTCATTAACGAGGCTGCACGGTATTTTGGTGGTGAGTGCTTGTTTTAATTCCCTCTCCTAACAGCAACCAGCTGTTTGGGAGTAAACAAGGCATTGACGTGGATTTCAAGTGCTACTTAAATGGATACTCACCCTATCATGTTCACTTATTGCTGGAGCAGTGAAGAGGACCTCTGAAACACATTGGGAGTCTTTCTGGGACACCTTGTCAAGTCTTCACAAACACTAGCAACATTTATTCTGCAAATTCTCTGAGAACTTCACCTAAAAAGAGTAAGTGCTGTGCTACTCCAGCTTACAGGAGTCACCAGAAGAAAAGGAGTGTTTGGTCATGGACATCTTGCTAAGAGTCCGTTGCCCCTTAGTCTGGATGAGGAATGGGAGGAGGACATGAGGGCTGGATTAGCAGCACCAGCTACTGCAGGAAAGAGGGACAGGAGGACGAGAAGGGTGAGCTGATGTCCTTCCCCCCCACCCGCGGGTACAGGACCTCTTCCTCTGGACCTCCTCCAAGAGGACCTCCAGTGCAGCGTCCGAGAATCTTTGCGCCCTTTCCCTTGGTGCCTGAGCCATTCTGCAGCGTGCCGCTGTGTGTCAGCCAGAGCACTCCATACCCTCAGTGGAAGTAGGTGTGAGGAGAACATATATACTGCTCTATGAAAATTGCGTCTAATCAGCACTTGAGTGCTAAACCGGCAGATGTCTGGTTTAGCACCTCCAGGTAGTTCAAATTATGGTGATCAGCAATTAGCACCAAAATCGTGTGCAAAATCCAGACTTTCAAACAGGCGTGTCTCATGAGCACAGTACCCATTTAGTGCCTGTTTTCACCTGTTGGCCAAAATAATTCCCCTTATTTCCAAACTTTGCCTCTGCCCCTCTCCTGAAGGGGCTGCATCTTACTCGGGAACAGGTCCATGGGTAGTGGCTGCCATCCAGAATCACAGCCAATGAGCCATTCTTGCTATGTGGTCCATGCAGGAACAAACATTCAATAGTCAACAGTCGAAACAAAAAGTATACTGACAAAAAAACATTTTAAATATACCAACACATGTATTCTCACTCAACAAAAACAACTTACATTTGTATAGCACATTTAACGTAGTAAAATGTCCCAAGGCGCTTATATCAATAAAAAACATTTTTGACACTGAACCACAGAAGGAGATATCAGGACAGATGACCAAAAGGTTAATCAAAGAAGTAGGTTTTAAGGAGCACCTTAAAAATGGAGCGCGAGGTAGAGAGGCGGAGGGGTTGAGGGAGGGAATTCCAGAGAAATATACCATACAACAAACATTAACACATCAATTTGACTTCCGACATCATTTGTTTTCAACTATTTAATTCAAATCTGCACTCTCTCTCTCATTCCTCCTCTTTCCCTGCCTCATTTACCCTTTCTGGTCCCATTCTCTCTCGTTTCTCTTCTCTGCCCTTCACTGTTTGTTTCTCTCTCCTTTTCTCTGCCTTACCTCTCTCTCATTCCCTGTTCTTATTCCCTCTTTCTCCAAGTCCATTTCTTTTGTTTCTTTCTCTCTGTTATGTATGCAACACCTTGTAACCAGCATTCTGCCGCCATCAGAGTGCGCATCTGTTGGAGCCCGAGCGATCCCAGCATCCCTTGGGAGCACTGTATATAAGCAGGCCTCCCATGCTGTGCCAACACTCAGGTGTCAGAATAAAGAGACTAAGGTCACACTTACTCAAGTCTACAGTACTCAGTCACATTGCTTTATTTGAGACATAACACTTTCAATCACCTCACTCTTTCCCCTTCCCCCTTATTCCCCATTCCCTCTCTCTTTGACCCTTTCATTCTGTTTCCCCATAGTTTCTTTTCCCTCTTCCCTCCTTTCTCTCATTCCCTCGCTGCCTTTCTTATTCCTTCTAACCCACTCTTTAATTTCTCCTCTCTCTTTCCTTTCCATTATCTCTCCCTCTTTATTCTTTCTTCCATTACCTTCCTCTCATTCCTCTATTATTCCCACCTCTCTCATTCCCTCTCTCTCATTCCCTTTTTCTTACCCCACCCCCCCCCTCTGTTTCCTTCCTTATCCCTCATTCTCTCTTTTCCTTCCTTCGCTGACTCATTCCCACTGTCTTCTTTTTCTCGTTCCTCTTTCCGTCCCTCTCACAGTACAGATAGAATGGACACACACATACATAGCACATACACACGCACACAATGCACATCCAGACAGCTTGCACACACAACACATGTATGCAACATGTGTACACAACACACAAATACGCGTTTCGAGGCCCTTTACCATTTTTTAAGTATTTTCACCGCCGGGTAGGATGAGGTTGACTCCTGATCGATATTCAGCTCTTTGTCATTTTTTTTTCAATCGGCCAGGAAGTTGGTCATAATGTGGGCGGAAATACAGCGGTAAGGGGTGGAAGTGAAGGCGGGATGGATTCTCCGCCGCTGTCACTCAACAGCAGAGTGGTGGTGATGTCATTGCGCGTCTGCGTCGCCACGTATCTCCCCTCCTTTAAATGGGAGAGAATGGGCAAATATTGAGGTTCGGCCACTGGGCCACCAGGGAAGGTTTCGGCCGGGCCAGTGGCCTGGCACCAAGAGGGGGTGCCAGGCTGGCTGCACCCGGGGGCACAATCGTCTGGCCAACATGGAAGTCGGCCGGCAAATAAACTGCCGGCCACGGCACTGGGTATTCACCTTTAATGGCCGCCACGTAGCCAGGGCTTACAGAGAGAATACAAGGTGCACTGACAGAGAAAGCTGTCAGGGGCACTGCTTGGCGGGCATTTGATTTTTTGACCTGAATTTCGCCGGAGGTGGTGGGGTCCCTGTGGTGCGCGCACTGATGACGCACTCACGGCTACTCAACGACAGTGGAAGTGGGGACCGCCAGAAAAAAAACCCTGCCACATTTCGGCAGTAATGGGCCTTATCAGGACCTTGAGTTTCGGCCCCATCATGTTTAGGTACAGCACGCAACACTGCATGAATGAAACACACAAAAACACACGCACACTGTACAGCAACACCTTACCATCATTTCCACCATGATGATTTTTGGCCCAAGGGTTTTGCTAACTGTAAAAATATGCATCACTCTGAGACAGTAAATGATGAAATCTAGGCACAAAATGATCCTTCCCTGGTAGAACGTTGAAGGAAAACACCTGAAAGTACAAACATTTCCAAAATATTACACGCAGAATGGACCCTTTCCCATAATCCACTTCATACAATGACAGGGTCACAGAGATTCCCCAATAATCCCTTACCCATAAACCACCTCACAGTGTGACAGGGTCACAAAGTCTCCCAGATGCACCTGCCTATAACCTGCAGCCTCTCCCCTCTGCAATTGAAGGGGTGCAGTCTAAACAGAATGGAATCCCAGTGGAACCAGGTTCCGCCCAAATTTGAGGCCCTGCTAGGTGGAAATCTGTCTTGTCACCTTCTACGACCTCAGTAATTTTGGGGCTTAAGCTAAAAGTGCAGAAAGGAAGGAGAAATTGAACTTTAGGAGAGAGGATGGTGGGAGGGTTATGAGTGCGAGGAGAGATCTACGAGCACTGGGCTGGAGCCTATTGCTAGAAGGGGAGAGTGCAGATGGTAAATTGATATCTCCAGGAACATGTGACTGAGAATACACTGCCTATATCCCAGTGGGAAAGTGTAGCAGAGGAAGGCAGGAGCTGATGTGGGTAATGAGTGAAATAATAATCTAGGAGCAAATCAGGATTATGAAAGGATGTAGAAATCAGGCAAAGGAGTGAATAGAAATGAGGTTAAGACTGTGGGGGTTATAGCTGATAATGTGAAAGGATTTTATAAATATCGTTACAGAATGGGAAACAGTAGGACCTTGAAGATCAACTGGAGGACATCCTGAACAACTCCCTTGTGACTGTGTTCCTGGAGGAAATCTTGGGATACATTCCCAATACAAAGCAACAGGAGTAGGCGATGCAGCCTCGAGCATGCTCTGGCATTCAATTAAATCATGGCTGACCTATACCTCAACTCAATGTACCCATCTTTGCTCCAAATCCCTTCATACCCTTGCCCAAAATAAATCAATCGGTCTCAATCTTGAAAATTTCAATTGACCTCCAGCATCCACAGCCATTTGGGAGAAGAGTTCCAGGTTTCCTCTACGCTTGGAAGAAGTGTAAGGAAAAGGTCTACTACAGTTATATTGCAATTGATTTTTCTTTACAGTGTAGTAATGTTAACCTTTAACCTTTTCCATTTATGCAAGGTGGTTGAAGTCCATTTAAAGTACCACTGGGCTATTGGACCCTGCAGCAATGGTCAGTGTCAAGATGAAGTAATAAGCGGTTGAATTAAAGACTGCCATTGAATCATTTGATAATATTGTGGAAAAACAGTTAGTTCTACAAAGGAAAACATCTGAGTATAATTTCAAATTGGGGTTTCTATAGAAGCAGGACATTGACTGGTATGAAATTATACTGAAGCAAAGCTTGACTTATAATTAAAAGTTTCACTTGGTGGAATAGCAATTATATGCAACAAGAGTGAAACTATTGATAAGATAACAAAGTAGAGGAGTTGGACTATGGAAAAAGCTTGTTAACTAAAGAAAACTAAAGTTATTGATAAAGAAGAAGTAAATTCAATTCTCCTTATGTCATAATTATATGATGCAGAATTGTGTGGACTTTTATGCAGAGAAGATGAGAGAAATGTATAAAAATGGGCTTTGTTTGTAATGAGTATTTGGATTGATAAAGGCCTAAAATACTGAGCTCAGAACCCATATTCTATCCCTCCCCTTAATCTAAATACTTCTGTATTGTCGATTTCTCTCATGGGTAATTCCTGGCTCCCTACAGCCCGGGAATTTTCTGCTAACCGCTCCCATTCCAACTTCGCCAGAGATGAGTCTCGATTTCCCTCCACACTTCCAGCGAAGTTACGCCAGCAGAGTGGGAGCAACTCAAGGGGAAAATTCCCGACCGTGGTCCCAAATATCCTCACTGGTCCCGATAGTGAGGCCAGGACAACAAACTGAGGAACCTTTCCATGGGTGGTTTAAAGACCACATCTATCCTGTGTCTCCATAGACATTTTCTTCCACTTTCACAAAATGGGTCATAGCATTGAGTAAATTTTAATGAGTTAAAAGTGCAACAAGTGACTACAAGTTAATAATTCGTATTGATCTGCACACTCCCAGTATACGATGCTGCCCCTTCTCACAACTGCTGCCCTGCTCCCTACATAAAAACCCAATTCTTCACGTTATTGCATTGATGACCTCCAGGTACCGACGCACTGACCAGTGGAAATAGTTTTCCCCAACTTACCTCATTAAAACCCACTCTTCCTTTTATGGCAACTCTAATCAGAACGTCCACTTAACCTTCTCCGTGCTAATGAAGAGAGTTCCCGGTAAGGCGTTCCACAGTTTAGAAGTTAGTGTGTAAAACAGTATTCACTGTGAGAAGTGAGAGTGTGGAATGGAGTAGAGTATTAGAAGCTTCAAAGGTCAAAGATAGAAGCGAGTTCAGAGAAATGTCAAACTAGTTTTATCAATAACATCCAGAGAGACTGGCAAAAAAGTTACAATGGAGGAACAGAGATATTGAAGGGGAGACAGGAATCAACAATCAGACAAAACCCTTTCTCCATATTGTGTCCAGGAGCGAAAAAGAAAGGGTTTAGAGGGAACTTCTCAAATAAAGGAATGTAAGAGAGAGGTCAGAAGGATATCTCCAAATACAGGACAATGAGACAGAGCTTAAAGGGAGCTTCGAGATACAGGACAATGAGACAGAGCTTAGAGGGAGCTTCGAGATACAGGACTGTGAGACAGAGGTTAGAGAGACCTCCCAGAAACAGGACTGTGAGACAGAGCTTAGAGGGACCTCCCAAATATAGCACTGTGAGACAGAGGTTAGAGAGACCTTCCAAATACAGGACTGTGAGAGAGAGATTAGAGGGACCTCCCAGATACAGGACTGTCAGAAGAGGTTAGAGGGACCTCCCAGATACAGGACTGTGAGAGGTTAGAGGGACGTCCCAGAAACAGGACAGTGAGTGTCATGTATTCAACTATCATTGTAACCCATGTATAAGCTGACCTAAGTTGTACACCTTGAGAACATTGACCACAAGGGGGGTGAACTTGTGGGAGACACTCCTAACCTGGACTTTCAGGTATAAAAGGGGAAGTTCCACCCACCTTCATCACTTGAGGTCTTGGTAATAAAGGTAACTGGTCACAGAGTGACCTTCTCTCAAGTATGGGCCTCGTGTGCATTTATACTGTATAGTAAGGACATAACAGTGAGAGAGAGGTTAGAGGGACCTCCCAGATACAGGACTGTGAGACATAGGTTAGAGGGACCTCCCAGATACAGGAGAGAAAGAGGTTAGAAAGATCTGGAATAAAAAACTAGTATTAGAATTGGTGACCATGAAAATACCGGATTATTGTAAAAACCCATCTGGTTCACTAATGTCCTTTATGGAAGAAAATATGCTGCTCTTACCCGTTCTGGCCTATATATGTCTCCAGACCCAAAGCAATGTGATTGACTCTTAACTGCCCTCTGAACTGGCCTAGCAAACTGCTCAGTTGTATCAAACCACTAAGAAAAACAATAAGAATAAAACTGGATGGACCACCCAGCACTGGAGTTGGACACGGCAAAGACACATCCAACCAAGTCGACCCTACAATGTCCTCCTCACTAATAGCTGGGTCAAAATTGGGAGAACTATCCCACAGATGAGTCAAGCAACAGCCTGACATAGTCATACTCACAATATCATATCTTCAGCCAACATCCCAGACTCCTCCATCACCATCCCGGGATATGGCCAGTCCCACCAGTAGGACAGACCCAGCAGGGTGGCAGCACAGTGGTATACAGTCAGGAGGGAGGGAGTCCTCAACAATGATTTCGGACCCCATGAAGACTCATGGCTTCAGGTCAAACATGGTCAAGGAAACTTCCCACTGATTATCACCTACCGCCCTCCCTCAGCTGATGAATCAGTACTCCTCCATGTTGAACACCACTTGGAAGAAGCACTGAGGGAATCAAGGGCACAGAATATACTCTCGGTGGGGAACTTCAATGTCCATTACCAAGAGTGGCTCGGTAGCACCACTACTGACTGAGCTGGCCGAGACCTGAAGCATATAGCTGCCAGACTGACTCTGCGGCAGATGGTGAGAGAACCAACACGAGGGGAAAAACCTACTTAACCTTGTCCTCACCAATCTACCTGTCGCAGATGCATCTGTCCATGACAGTATTGATAAGAGTGACCACAGCACAGTCCTTTGGAGACAAAGTCCCTTCTTCACACTAAGGACACCGTCCTTCGTGTTTCGTGGCACTAAGACCGTGCTAAATGTTATAGATTTAGAACAGATCTAGCAGCTCAAAACTGGGCCTCCATGAGGCACTGTGGGCCATCAGGGGCAGCAGAATTGTATTCCACCACAATCTGTAACATCATGGCCCGGCACATCCCTTACTCTACCATTACCATCAAGCCAGGGGACCAACCCTGCTTGAATGAGGAGTGTAGAAGAGCATGCCAGGAGCAGCATCAGCCGTACCTAAAAATGAGATGCCAACTTGGTAAAGTGACAACACAGGACGACATGTATGCTAAACAATAAAAGCAGCATGCTATAGTCAGAGCCAAGTGATCCCATAACCAATGGATCAGGTCAAAGTTCTGCAGTCCTGTCACATCCAGTCATGAATGCTGGTGGACAATTAAACATCTAATCGAAGAAAGAGGCTTCATAAACATCCCATTCTCAACTACAGTGGATCCTAGCACATGAGTGCAAATGACAAGACTGAAGTGTTTGCAACCATCTTCAGCCATAAGTGCTGAGCGGACGATCCATCTTAGCCTCCTCCTGAGGTCCCCATCATCACAGAAGCCAGTTTTCAGCCAATTCGATTTGCTCCATATGATATCAAGAAATGGCTGAGCGCACTGGATACAGCGAAGGCTATAGGCCCTGACAACATTCCATCTGTTGTGCTGAAGATTTGTGCTCCAGATCTCCTCGGACTGATAAGATTGGCCTTGGATTGAATGATACGGGAGTCAAGGGTTATGGGGAGCAGGCAGGGAAGTGGAGTTGAGGCCAAGATCAGATCAGCCATGATCTTATTGAATGACAGAGCAGGCTTGAGGGGCCAAATAGAAACATAGAAACATAGAAAATAGGTGCAGGAGTAGGTCATTCGGCCCTTCGAGCCTGCACCACCATTCAATAAGATCATGGGTGATCACTCACCTCAGTACCCCTTTCCTGCTTTCTCTCCATACCCCTTGATCCTTTTAGCCGCAAGGGCCATATCTAACTCCCTCTTGAATATATCCAATGAACTGGCATCAACAAATCTGCGGTCGGGAATTCCACAGGTTAACAACTCTGTGAGTGAAAAAGTTTCTCCTCATATCAGTCCTAAATGGCTTACCCATTATCCTTAGACTATGTCCCCTGGTTCTGGACTTCGCCAACGTCGGGAACATTCTCCCTGCATCTAACCTGTCCAGTCCCGTCAGAATTTTTATATGTTTCTATGAGATCCCCTCTCATTCTTCTAAACTCCAGTGAACAGGCCCAGTCGATCCGGTCTCTCCTCATATGTCAGTCCTGCCATCCCGGGAATCAGTCTGGTGAACCTTCACTGCACTCCCTCAATAGCAAGAACATCCTTCCTCAGATTAGGAAACCAAAACTGAACACAATATTCCGGGTGAGGCCTCACCAAGGTCCTGTACAACTGTAGTAAGACCTCCCTGCTCCTCTACTCAAATCCTCTCGCTATGAAGGCCAACATACCATTTTCCTTCTTCACTGCCTGCTGTACCTGTATGCCAACTTTCAATGACTGATGTACCATGGCACCCAGGTCTCGTTGCACCTCCCCTTTTCCTAATCTGCCACCATTCAGATAATATTCTACCTTCATGTTTTTGCCACCAAAGTGGATAACCTCACATTTATCCACATTATACTGCATCTGCCATGCGTTTGCCCACTCACCTAACCTGTCCAAGCCACCCTGCAGCCTTTTAGTGTCCTCCTCACAGCTCACATTGCCACCCAGCTTAGTGTCATTTGCAAACTTGGAGGTATTACACTGAATTCCCTCATCCAAATCATGAATGTATATTGTAAAGAGCTGGGGTCTAGCACTGAGCCCTGTGGCACCCCACTAGTCACTGCCTGCCATTCTGAAAAGGACCCGTTCATCCCGACTCTCTGCTTCCTGTCTGCCAACCAATTCTCTATTCACATCAATACATTACCCCCAATACCATGTGCTTTAATTTTGCACACCAATCTCGTGTGTGGGACCTTGTCAAAAACCTTTTGAAAGTCCAAATATACCACGCCCACTGGATCTCCCTTGTCCATTCTACTAGTTACATCCTCGAAAAATTCTAGAAGATTTGTCAAGCATGATTTCCCTTTCATAAATCCATGCTGACTTGGACCGATCCCGTCACTGCTTTCCAAATGCGCTGCTATTTCATCTTTAATAATTGATTCCAACATTTTCCCCACTACTGATGTCAGGCTAACCAGTCTATAATTACCCGTTTTCTCGCTCCCTCCTTTCTTAAACAGTGGTGTTACATTAGCTACCCTCCAGTCCATAGAAACCGATCCAGAGTCGATCGACTGTTGGAAAATGATCACCAATGCATCCACTATTTCTAGGGCCACTTCCTTAAGTATTCTGGGATGCAGACTATCAGGCCCCGGGGATTTATCAACCTTTAATCCCATCAATTTCTCTAACACAATTTCCCGCCTAATAAGAATTTCTTTCAGTTCCTCCTTTTCACTAGACCCTCGGTCCCCTAGTATTTCTGAACGTTATTTGTATCTTTCTTCGTAAAGACAGAACCAAAGTATTTGTTTAACTGGTCCGCCATTTCTTTGTTCCCCATTATAAATTCACCTGAATCTGACTGCAAAGGACCTACGTTTGTTTTCACTAATCTTTTTCTCTTCACATATCTATAGAAGCTTTTGCAGTCAGTTTTTATGTTCCCAGCAAGTTTCCTCTCATACTCTATTTTTCCCCTCCCAATTAAACCCTTTGTTCTCCTCTGCTGTATTAAAAAATTCTCCCAGTCCTCAGGTTTGCTGCTTTTTCTGGCCAATTTATCTGCCTCTTCCTTGGCTTTAACAGTATCCTTAATTTCCCTTGATAGCCACGGTTGAGCCACCTTCCCCATTTTATTTTTACTCCAGACAGGGATGTACAATTGTTGATCTTTAAATGTTTGCCATTGCCTATCCACCGTCAACCCTTTAAGTATCACTCGCCAGTCTATCCTAGCCAATTCACATCTCATACCATCGAAGTTACCTTTCCTTAAGTTCAGGACCCTAGTCTCTGAATTAACTGTGTCACTCTCCACCTTAATAAAGAATTCTACCATATTATGGTAACTCTCCCCCAAGGGGCCTCGCACAACAAGATAGTTAATTAGTCCTTTCTCATTACACATCACCCAGTCTAGGATGGCCAGCCCTCTAGTTGGTTCCTCGATATATTGGTCTAGAAAACCATCCCTAATCTTCCTCCACTGCATTGCTACCAGTTTGGTTAGCCCAATCAATATGTAGATTAAAGTCGCCCATGATAACTGCTGTACCTTTATTGCACGCATCCCTAATTTCTTGTTTGATGCTGTCCCCAACCTCACTACTACTGTTTGATGGTCTGTACACAACTCCCACTAGCGTTTTCTGCCCTTTGGTAATCTGTAGCTCCACCCATACAGATTCCACATCATCCAAGCTAATGTCCATCCTTACTATTGCATTAATTTCCTCTTTAACCAGCAATGCCACCCCACCTCCTTTTCCTTTCTGTCTATCCTTCCTCAATGTTGAATACCCCTGGATGTTGAGTTCCCAGCCTTGGTCACCCTGGAGCCATGTCTTCGTGATACCAATTACATCATATCCGTTAACTGCTATCTGCGCAGTTAATTCGTCCACTTTATTCTGAATACTCCTCGCATTGAGGCACAGAGCCTTTAGGCTTGTCTTTTTAACTCCCTTCGCCCATTTAGAATTTTGCTGTAATGTGGCCCTTTTTGCTTTTTGCCTTCGGTTTCTCTGCCCTCCACTTTTACTTTTCTTCTTTCTATCTTTTGCTTCTGCCCCCATTCTACTTCCCTCTGTCTCCCTGCATAGGTTCCCATCCCCCTGCCATATTAGTTTAACCCTTCCCCAACAGCACTAGCAAATACTCCCCCTCGGACATTGTTTCCTGTCCTGCCCAGGTGCAGACTGTCCGGTTTGTACTGATCCCACCTCCCCCAGAACCGGTTCCAATGTCCCAGGAATTTGAATCCCTTCCTTCTGCACCACTCCTTAAGCCACGTATTCATCTGAGCTATCCTGCAATTCCTACTCTGACTAGCACGTGGCACTGATAGCAATCCTGATATTACTACTTTTGAGGTTCTACTTTTTAAATTTAGCTCCTAGCTCCCTAAATTCGTCTTGTAGAACCTCATCCCGTTTTTTTATCTATGGCCTACTCCTGCTCCTATTTCTTATGTTCTTGTGTTAGCCACACCTCTAGCCAAGCTATTCTAGTACAGCTACAACATTGGCATCTACCTGACAATGTGGAAAATTGCCCAGGTAGGTCCTGCCCACAAAAAGCAGGACAAATCCAATCTGGCCAATTACTGCCCCATCAGTCTACTCTCATTATCAGCAAAGTGATGGATGGTGTCGTTGTCAGTGCTATCAAGGCACTTACTCACCAATAACCTGCTCATCGATACGCAGTTTGGGTTTCGGCAGAATCACTTGGCTCCAGACCTCATTACAGCTTTGGTCCAAACATGGACAAAAGAGCTGAATTCTAGAGGTGAGGTGAGAGTGACTGCCCTTGACAGCAAGGTAACATTTAACTGAGTGCGGCATCAAAGAGCCCGAGTAAAATTGAAGCCAATGGGAATCAGAGGGAAACCTCTCCACTGGCTGGAGTTGTACCTCGCACAAAAGAAGTTGGTTGTGATTGTTTATCAGCCCCAGGAGTTCCTTCGGGCAGTGACCTAGGCCCAACCATTTTCAGCTGTTAGTTACATTAATGACCTTCCTTCCATTATAAGGTCAGAAGTGGGGATGTTCGTGATGATTGCACTGTGTTCAATTCCATTTGCAACTCCTCAGATAATGAAACAGTCTGTGCCCGCCTGCAGCAAGACCTGGACAAATTCGGGCTTGGGCTGAGAAGCGGCAAGTAACAGTCGTGCCACACAAGTGCCAGGAAATGACCATCTCCCGTTGACATTTAATGGGATTACCATCACCAAATCCCCCACCAACAACATCCTGGGGGTCACCATTGAACAAAAACTTAACTGGACTAGCCACATAAATACTGTGGCTACAAGAGCAGGTCAGAGGCTGGGTATTCTGCGCCAAGTGACTCATCTCCTGACTCCCCAGTGCCGTTCCATCATCTACAAGGCACAAGTGAGGAGTGTGATGGAATACTTTCCACTTGCCTGGCTGAGTGCAGCTCCAACAACACTCGACACCATCTAGGACAAAGCAGCCCGCTTGAGTGGCACCTCATCCACCACCTTAAACATCCACCACGAGCGCACTATGGCTGCAGTGTGTATCACCTACAAGATGCCCTGCAGCAACTCACCAAGGCATCTTTAACAGCAGTTCCCAAACCCGCGACCTTTACCACCTAGAAGGAAAAGGGCAGCAGGCGTATGGGAACACCACCACTTCCAAATATCCCTTAAAGTCATGCACCATCCTGACTTCAAAAGATATCACTGCTCCTTCATCGTCGTTAGGTCAAAATCCTGGAACACGTTCTCTAACAGTACTGTTTAAAAACCAAGGGCTGGGTGCTGGGAGCTCAGAGTGCACCAGCTCCGAGTGAGAAAACAAGAGCTTGCTAAGTGGGAGAGTTTGGTGAAGTGGGGGCGGGAGGTGTTGCTTTGCCTTGCTTTTCCTAACATTTTCCAAAGAGCAGTGGCGTACCTGAGTGGGAGCAGACCGAGGCCCGAGAGTGGGGATAAAAGTCACAGCAGGCCACAGCATGCGGCCAGTGAGATCTCCTGGACTAGTTTCGGTCGCCTGGTTGGGTCGGAGAGGACTTTTCCCAGATTTTTCTTCAATTGGCCTGGTTTTTATATTTTTTTTGCCTCTCCCAGGTGATCGCATGGCTCCGCGTGAGGAGAACTCTGCTTGTGACATCACAGGTAAGGCAGGTAAGTGATTGGTAGTGATTGTGGGCTAAGTGTCTATTTTTTTCTTTTAAATTAACATATAGCATATAACTAAATACTAAAAATTAACTTTTATTTGTTTAACTAACTTAATAAACTATATAGGATAAATACTTGATTAATGCTAAACTAATTAATTTATTAAAATAATGGGAAACCAGAACATGTGTTGCTGCTGCAATATGTGGGAGCTTCTGGACGTTTTGGTCCAGGGCGACTATATCTGCGCTAAGTGTCTGTGGCTCCACGAACTTCGGCTCCGAGTTGAGGAGCTGGAGTCCGAGCTACAGACATTGCGAGACATCAGGGAGGGAGAAAGTTACCTGGACCTTTTGCTCCAGGAGGCAGCCACACCCTCTAGATTAAATACTTTAGAATTGACACGTGGTCAGGGACAGGAGGGTGCGACTGCGAGGGAGGCAGGTACGGGGATCCACGAGGTAGTATTACAGGAGTCTCAGTCCCTGCACTTGTACAATAGATTTGAGGTCCTTGCAACCCTTGAGAACAAGTGTGCAGACTGTGAGGTGGATGAGCAGACTGACCAAGGCACCGTGGTGCAGAAAGCCATTCAAGTGGGGGAGTAAAGAGGCAGGTGGTTGAAGTAGGGGACAGTATAGTTAGGGGGATAGATAGGGTTCTCTGCAGCTGAGAGCGTGCGTACCGAAGGCTGTGTTGCCTACCCGGTGCCAGGGTAAAGGACATCTCCTCCGGGCTGGAGAAGAATTTGAAGTGGGAGGGGCAGGATCCAGTTGTCATGGTACATGTAGGTACCAATGACATAAGTAGGACTAATAAAGAGGTTCTGCTCAGAGAGTTTGAACAGCTATGGACTAAATTGAAAAGCAGAACCACAAAGGTAATAATCTCTGCATTATTACCTGAGCCATGAGCAAATTGGCATAGGGTCAATAGAATCAGGGAGATGAATGTGTGGCTCAGAGGTTGGTGTGGGAGAAGTGGGTTTCGATTTGTGGGGCACTGGCACCAATATTCGGGAAAGAGAGAGCTGTTCCATGGGGATGGACTACACCTGAACTATGCTGGGACCAGAGTTCTAGCGAACCGAATAACTAGGGAGGTAGACAGGGCTTTAAACTAAATGGGAGTGGGGGCTGGGGAAGAGGACGGTCGCAGTAGAGAACAATCTAGAATGCTGAAGAGAAAAGAAAAGGAAGCAATGCAGGAAAGTGATTATGGTAAGGATAACCAGATTATGTCGGAAGGGACAGAGCATACAAACACAAGAATGCACTAATAAATAGGGTCCAGGTAAGAAAAAATAGCGATAAGACAAATAGGGCTATAGTACAAAATAATGTTAAGATGTCTAATAATGTTAAAAAGACAAATCTAAAAGCATTGTTTCTGAATGCATGAAGCATCTGTAATAAGGTAGACGAATTAACAGCGCAAATAGATGTAAATGGATACAATATAGTTGCAATTACGGAGACATGGTTGTAGGGTGACCAGGGTTGGGAACTAAATATCCAAGGATATTCGATATTTAGGAAGGACAGGCAAAAAGGAAGAGGGGGTGGTGTGGCGTTATTAGTAAAGGATGAAATCAGAGCAATAGTGAGAAAGGATATTGGTTCAGAAAATCAAGATGTAGAATCAGTTTGGGTGGAGCTAAGGAGCACCAAGGGGCAGAAAACATTGGTGGGAGCTGTCTATAGGCCTCCAAACAATAGTGGTAGTGTAGGGGACGGCATCAAACAGGAAATTAGAGATGCATGTTGTGGGAGCACAGTCCCGCGTTTCTGAACTCTTTGTTCAGCACGCATTCTGAAGTTTGGATTAAGAAAGCAGGAAGATTGAAGTTTGGATTAATAAACAAGAAGATTGGAAGTTTGGATCAAAAAGAGACTGTTAGACAATGTGGTGCCTTCCAGCCATTGAGATGAGGGACTGGTCATGTCTGGATGTTAAATATTTGAGTACCTTGTTACAGTGGGAATAATGGAAATTCATGATTAAACGATTTGATGATGTCTGTATGTTAAGTATTTGATTGTAATTTTGTTACTATTTAATGACATCTGTAGATTAAACAAGCAATGTTAAGTATTTGAGTACCTTGTTACGGTGGGAATAATAGTCTGTATGTTAAACGATTCAGAAAGCAGTTAGTCATGATTGTCTAAATGCAAAGAATAAGAGTTCAAAGGCTTTTTAGATATAAAAGATGGAACTGGCTTTTGTCACACAGACTCTTATGGACTGTAGAGACACTGGCCATTCGAAAGGTGCCACGGAAATCGAAGCAAGGTGCCTTTGTGAAGTGTTCTGAGTAACTTTCATACTTGGTTTGTTTAGTGTGAATGTTTAAATAAAAGACCCGATGCTGCCTTTACTACAACTGAGTGTGTGCGGGTAATTCGACGTTCAAAGCAACGAGGTGAAAAAGAGCGAGACAGCCATTACAACACATGTAGCAAGGGTACTACAGTAATTGTAGGTGACTTTAATCTACATATAGACTGGCCAAACCAAATCAGTAATAATACTGTGGCAGATGAATTCCTGGAGTGTGTACGAGATGTTTTTTTAGACCAGTATGTTGAGGAGCCTACTAGGGAACAGGCTATCCTAGATTGGGTATTATGTAATGAGAAGGGGTTAATTAACAGACTTGTTGTGCGGGGTCCTTTAGGGAAGAGTGAGCATAACATGATTGAATTCTTTATTAAGATGGAAAGTGAAGTAGTCCAATCTGAAACTAGGGTCCTAAATCTAAACAAAGGAAACTTCGAAGGTATGAGGAATGAATTGGCTATGATAGATTGGAAAGATTTATTAAAAGGCATGACAGTGGATAGACACTGGCTAATATTTAAGGAACAAATGTATGAATTGCAACAGTTATACATTCCTTTCTGGAGTAAAAGCACAAAAGGAAAAGTGGCCCAACCATGGCTATCAAAAGAAATTAAGTATAGTATTAGATCCAAAGAGGAGTTATACAAAGTTGCCAGAAAAAGTAGCAAACCTGAGGATTGAAGCAGTTTAGAATTCAGCAAAAAAGGACCAAGAGATTGATTAAGAGGGTAAAAATGGAATATGAGAGTAAACTTGCAAGGAACATAAAAACCGACTGCAAAAGTTTCTAGCAGTACGTAAAAAGACAAATGTAGGTCCTTTACAGACAGAAATGGGAGAATTTGTAATGGGGAACAAGGAAATGGCAGAACAATTAAATAAATACTTTGGTTCTGTCTTCACGGAAGGGGAAACAAATAACATTCCAGAAATGCTCGGGAATCAAGGGTCTAGTGAGCAAGAGGGATTAAAGGAAATAATTATTAGTAAGAAAATAGGGCTGGAGAAACTAATGGGACTGAAGGCCGATAAATCCCAGGGCCTGATGATCTGCATCCCAGAGCATTAAAAGAGGTAGCCATGGAAATAGTAGATGCAATGGTTGTCATCTTCTAAAATTCTATAGATTATGGAACAGTTCCTGCAGATTGGAGGGTGGCAAATGTAACCCCACTATTTAAAAAAGGAGGGAGAGAGAAAATGGGGAACTACAGACCGTTTAGCCTAATATCAGTAGTAGGGAAAATGTTAGAGTCTATTATAAAGGATGTGATAACGGCAAACTTAGATAATATCAACGGGATTAAATAAAGTCAACATGGATTTATGAAAGGGAAATCATGTTTGACAAACCTACTGAAGTTTTTTGAGGATGTAACTGATTGAATAGATAAGGGAGAACCACTAGATGTAGTGTATTCGGATTTTCAGAAGGCCTTTGATAAAGTCCCACATAAGACGTTATTGTGCAAAATTAAAGCACATAGGATTGGGGGTAATGTATTGGCATGGATTGAAAATTGGTTAACTGACAAGAAACAGAGAGTAGGAATAAATGGGTCTTTTTCGGGGTGGCAGGTACCACAGGGATCAGTGCTTGGGCCCCAGCTATTCACAATATATATAAATGATTTGGATGAGGATAATATTTCCAAGTTTGCTGACGACACAAACTAGGTGGGATTGTGAGTTGTGAAGAGGATGCAAAGATGCTGCAAGGCGATTTAGATAGGTTGAGTGGATGGACAGACACATGGCAGATGCAGTATAATGTGGATAAACGTGAAGTTATCCACTATGGTAGAAAAATCGTAAGGACACAGTATTATTTAAATGGTGATGGCTTGGGAAGTGTCGATGTACAGAGGGACCTGGGTGTCCTTGTATACTAGTCATTGAAATTAAACATGCAGATGCAGCAAGCAGTTAGGTACTCAAATGGTATTTTGGCCTTCATTGCAAGAGGATTTGAGTACAGGAGCAAGGATATCTTATTACAGTTATTATACAGGGCCTTGGTGAGACCGCACCTGGAGTATTGTGTGCAGTTTTGGTCTCCTTTCCTAAGAAAGGATATACTTGCCATAGAAGGAGTGCAGCGAAGGTTCACCAGACTGATTCCTGGGATGGCAGGACTATCGTATGAGGAGAGATTGGGTCGACTAGGCCGGTATTCACTAGAGTTTAGAAAAATGAGAGGGGATCTCATTGAAATGTATAAAATTCTGACTGGGTTTGATAGACTGGATGCAGGGAGGATATTTCCACTGGCTGGGAAGTCTAGAACAAGGGGTCACAGTCTCAGGATACGGGGTAGGAAATTTAGGACTGAGATGAGGAGGTGGTGAACCTGTGGAATTCTCTATCACAGAAGGCTGTGGGGGCCAAGTCACTGAATATATTTAAGAGGGAGATAGATTTCTAGAAACAAAAGGCATCAAGGGGTATGGGGAAAAAGCGGGAATATGGTGTTGAGATAGAGGATCAGCCATGATCATATTGAATGGCGATGCAGACTTGAAGGGCCGAATGGCCTACTACTGCTCCTATTTTCTATGTTTCTATGTGGGAGTACCATCACTACACGGACTGCAGTGATTCAAGAAGGCAGGTCACTACCACCTTCTCAAGGGCAATTGGGGATGGACAATAAATGCTGGCCTTGCCAGCAACACCCACATCCCATGAATGAATATAAAAAAATTATTTCTCAGATACAGGAATGTGGGAAAGGGGTTACAGCGCTATCCCCAAATACAGGAGTATGAAAAAAAGGTTTCAAGGATCTCCCAGACACAGGAGTGTGAGGGAGGTTATTTACTAATGACCTGGCCTTGGGTATACAGAGCATAATTTCAAAGTCTGCAGATGACATAAAATTTCAAACTTCAGGATGACATAGACAGACTGATGAAATGGGCAGACATGTAGCAGATGCAATTTAATGCAGAGAAGTGTGAATTGATGCATTTTGGAATGAATATTGAGGAGAAGCAATGTAAACTCAATGGTACAATTTTAAAGGGGGTGCAGGAACAGAGAGATCTGGAGGTGTACATACACAAATCTTTGAAAGTGGCAGGACAAGCTGTTAAAAAAAATTGGGATCCTTGGCTTTATAAACAGAAGCATAGTGTACAAAAGCAAAAAAGTTACGCTAAACCTTTATATCACTGGTTAAGCCTCAGCTGGAGTATTGTGGCCAATTCTGGGCACCGCATTTTAGGAAGGATGTCAAAGCCTTGGAGAGAGTGCAGAGGAGATATACTACAATGGTACCTGGGATGTGCGACTTCAGTTACATGGAGAGACTGGAGAAACTGGGATTGTTCTCCTGCCTGAAAGGGTGATGGAAGCAGATTCAACAGTAACTTTCAAAAGGGAATTAGATAAATACCTGAAGAGGAAACATTGCAGGGGTATGGGAAAAGAGCAGGGAGTGGGACTAATTCGATAGTTCTTTCAAAGAGCCACCACAGGCCTCCTTCTTTACTCTATCATGCTTTGAGAAGGTCCTCCCAAGATACATCTGTGGGAGGGGTTAGAGGGGCCACTCCAGATACAGGAGTGTGAGAGAGGAGTTAGCGGGGACTCCTCAGATACAGGATTGTGAGTTAGGAGTTAGAGGGGACACCCCAGATACAGGATTGTGAGAAAGGAGTTAGAGGAGACTCCACAGATACAGGATTGTGAGAAAGGAGTTAGAGGAGACTCCACAGATACAGGATTGTGAGTTAGGAGTTAGAATGGACTCCCCAGATACAGGAGCATGAGAGAGGAGTTAGAGGAGACTCCCCAGATACAGGATTGTGAGTTAGGAGTTAGAGTGGACTCTCCAGATACAGGATTGTGAGCTAGGAGTTAGAGGAGATTCCCCAGATACAGGATTGTGAGAGAGGAGTTAGCGGAGACTCCCCAGATACAGGATTGTGAGTTAGGAGTTAGAGGGGACTCCCCAGATACAGGATTGTGAGAAAGGAGTTAGAGGAGACTCCACAGATACAGGATTGTGAGTTAGGAGTTAGAATGGACTCCCCAGATACAGGAGCATGAGAGAGAAGTTAGAGGAGACTCCCCAGATACAGGATTGTGAGTTAGGAGTTAGAATGGACTCCCCAGATACAGGATTGTGAGAGAGGAGTTAGAGTGGACTCTCCAGATACAGGATTGTGAGCCAGGAGTTAGAGGAGACTCCCCAGATACAGGATTGTGAGAGAGGAGTTAGAGGAGACTCCCCAGATACAGGATTGTGAGTTAGGAGTTAGAGGGGACTCCCCAGATACAGGATTGTGAGTTAGGAGTTAGGGGGGACTCCCCAGATACAGGAGTGTGAGTTAGGCGTTAGAATGGACTCCTCAGATACAGGAGCATGAGAGAGGAGTTAGAGTGGACTCTCCAGATACAGGATTGTGAGCTAGGAGTTAGAGGAGATTCCCCAGATACAGGATTGTGAGAGAGGAGTTAGAGGAGACTCCCCAGATACAGGATTGTGAGAGAGGAGTTAGAGTGGACTCTCCAGATACAGGATTGTGAGCTAGGAGTTAGAGGAGATTCCCCAGATACAGGATTGTGAGAGTGGAGTTAGAATGGACTCCCCAGATACAGGAGTGTGAGAGAGGAGTTAGAGGAGACTCCCCAGATACAGGATTGTGAGTTAGGAGTTAGGGGGGACTCCCCAGATACAGGAGTGTGAGTTAGGCGTTAGAATGGACTCCTCAGATACAGGAGCATGAGAGAGGAGTTAGAGTGGACTCTCCAGATACAGGATTGTGAGCTAGGAGTTAGAGGAGATTCCCCAGATACAGGATTGTGAGAGAGGAGTTAGAGGAGACTCCCCAGATACAGGATTGTGAGAGAGGAGTTAGAGTGGACTCTCCAGATACAGGATTGTGAGCTAGGAGTTAGAGGAGATTCCCCAGATACAGGATTGTGAGAGTGGAGTTAGAATGGACTCCCCAGATACAGGAGTGTGAGAGAGGAGTTAGAGGAGACTCCCCAGATACAGGATTGTGAGTTAGGAGTTAGAGGGGACTCCCCAGATACAGGATTGTGAGAAAGGAGTTAGAGGAGATTCCCCAGATACAGGATTGTGAGAGAGGAGTTAGAGGAGACTCCCCAGATACAGGATTGTGAGTTAGGAGTTAGAGGGGACTCCCCAGATACAGGATTGTGAGAAAGGAGTTAGAGGAGACTCCACAGATACAGGATTGTGAGTTAGGAGTTAGAATGGACTCCCCAGATACAGGAGCATGAGAGAGGAGTTAAAGGAGACTCCCCAGATACAGGATTGTGAGTTAGGAGTTAGAATGGACTCCCCAGATACAGGATTGTGAGAGAGGAGTTAGAGTGGACTCTCCAGATACAGGATTGTGAGCTAGGAGTTAGAGGAGATTCCCCAGATACAGGATTGTGAGAGAGGAGTTAGAGGAGACTCCCCAGATACAGGATTGTGAGTTAGGAGTTAGAGGGGACTCCCCAGATACAGGATTGTGAGTTAGGAGTTAGGGGGGACTCCCCAGATACAGGAGTGTGAGTTAGGCGTTAGAATGGACTCCCCAGATACAGGAGCATGAGAGAGGAGTTAGAGTGGACTCTCCAGATACAGGATTGTGAGCTAGGAGTTAGAGGAGATTCCCCAGATACAGGATTGTGAGAGAGGAGTTAGAGGAGACTCCCCAGATACAGGATTGTGAGAGAGGAGTTAGAGGGGCCTCTCCAGATACAGGAGTGTGAGAGACGAGTTAGAGGGGACTCCTCAGATACAGGATTGTGAGAGAGGAGTTAGAGGAGACTCCCCAGATACAGGATTGTGAGAGCGGAGTTAGAATGGACTCCCCAGATACAGGATTGTGAGAGAGGAGTTAGAGTGGACTCCCCAGATACAGGATTGTGAGTTAGGAGTTAGAGGAGATTCCCCAGATACAGGATTGTGAGCTAGGAGTTAGAGACGACTCCCCAGATACAGGATTGTGAGAGAGGAGTTAGAGGAGACTCCCCAGATACAGGATTGTGAGAGAGGGTTTTAGAGGGGACTCCCCAGATATCGGAGCATGAGAGAGGAGTTAGAGGGGACTCCCCAGATACAGGATTGTGAGTTCGGAGTTAGAGGAGACTCCCCAGATACAGGAGCGTGAGAGAGGAGTTAGAGGGGAGTCCCCAGCTGTTTTTGACATCTGTTAAAGGGTAACGTTGTACATGTTATGGGGATTTACAGCGCTATAGGAGGTCCTGAAAGGCGCTACATTAATGCAAGTCAGTCTTTGTTTCTTTGATTAACATTTTCACATCAATGCTCTGTTTGAGAATCTGTCCGTATCTACAGTGGGTCATGAGCAATGCTGAGTAGCTCGTCTCGATGTCCCTGCGTTAAATGTACTGTGCAGTGTGGAACGGAGCCTCGCACAGCAGAAACACCCAGGCTCAATCCTCAGTCTCTGCCTAGTGAGCTACTTTCAGCTGGGGAGCTACTTCAGGATGACATAGGCAGACCGTTGAAATGGGCAGACACGTAGCAGATGGGGAAGGAAGGGGCAGAACTCAGCCAACAACCCTTCTCCTGCTGGAATGTGTGCATGTGTGCATCTCCCTGATCAGGATATGGGCAGCAGTGATGGCCCCCGCTGGTTAAATGGCTGGTCAGCACTCATGGAGCTGGCTTCCAGTGAGAAGGATGCCCGAGGTCATCTCAAGGTCATGAAACTCATAACCAATGAGAGTCAAATACCAGAACCAATACAAACCTGCAAATGAGTCCCACTATAAAAATCAAACTGGCAGCCACGTCCATCCGATTCCATGTGCTGCTGATGTACAGGAGCGCTTTCCTCCGGAACCCAAACACGCTCGGATTATAGATCAGCTGCAAATCAGACCAACATCTAGTTAGATAAACCCCAAGAGAACCCAGGACAGTAACATTACAGAGTTAGTGTCACAGGAACAGGAGGAGGCCATTCAGCCCCTCGAGCCTGTTCCGCTATTCAAATAGATCATGGCTGATCTGTGTCTTAACTCCATCTACCCGCCTTGGTTCTGTTACCCTTAATATCCTTGCATATCAAAAATGTATCAATCTCAGTTGTGATATTTTCAATTGAACCCTAGCTTTTTGGGGGAGAGAGTTCCAGATTTCCACTACCCTTTGTGTGAAACAGTGCTTCCTGACATCACCCCTGAAATGCCTAGCTCGAATGTTAAGGTTATACCCCCTTGTTCTGGACTCCCTCACTAGAGGGAATAGTTTCTATATCACCTCCTTTTAAAATAAAAAAAAACTTGATCAGGTCACCCTAAACCTTCTAAACACAAAGGGGTCGAAATTTGGTACCGACATTTTTGAGGCGTGCTGCCGTATGAGAGAAATTTTTCATGCCTTGCTTCAGGCAGACTCCCCAGACACCTAAAGAATTGATAGCAGCATAAAATCATAGCGTTGCACACTTACCTGGATGCGCTGTGCGGCGCTAAGTGGGCCGTTAAGCGCGGGCTCAACATCCGGGACTTAGGCAGCATTTGGAGCTGGGCCATAGACATAGTGGCACCATCTGGATTGAATTGAGATGTTGATTGGCTGCCTGAACGCCTCATGGGTATATTCGCTTCCTACGCAATCACTCAGACGGTGAGCATGGTAGACCTTGCAGCAACAGCTTGTCAGCGTGCCCATTGGTTCACGAACACCGCAGTAGATCCACTCCTTGATGTACAGGAGAGGCGTCAGCAGCTGCTGAGGTCAGAGGCTGGGAGGAAACCCCAACCCTAAACATACCGAACATATGGAGGGAAATAGCAGAGCAACTGTCTGTGAGTGACACGGAGTCAAGGACAGCAATGCAATGTCGTAAAAAGTAGAATGAGCTGACATGGATAGTGAGGGTGAGTATCTTTAATTTCAAACTTCAACATGCTACGTTCTGACCTCAATATGCATTCTCTGCTCAATGCAGTGTTTCGTAATCCAAGCTCTAAGTGGGCGATGCCACAGTCAAGGTTCTCGTTTGCAGCCTCACCCACTGGAAGGGCCCACATGCGCTGTTAACCTTGCTGCTCGGCTCTGCAGACCCACCCCTCATGTTGTTTACTCCTCAGTCTTCATACGTGTCTTGAAGACGGTAGCCTAACTCCGCCTTTCGCTTTAATGTTGCAGGCGAAGCCCGCCAACAACCAATGGGAGCAAATGCAGACTAGTGGAGGGGAGCCAGACCTCCAAGTGCTCACTCTGTTGGAGGAATGGATAGCTGGCCTGATGGGCGTTCAAGTTGATGCGATGACGGTTGGTGTGACCGACCCTCCTCGGGATAGTGACAGTATGTTGAGTTCCTATGCAGTGACCTGCAGGACACTTGGCCCTCACACCATCAACGTGCAGCTATTTTCATGAGACTGGCATTCACAAATGCGTTTCCCACTCCTGACCCCCTCCCCTGCAGGTAACCACTGTTCTGTGTTTGTGCTTTCAGATGACCAGCCAGACCCACCGGGGCCTTCTCGGGTGCAGATGGTGGCGACAACCCAGTGCACGAGGAAGTGCAGGAGAATGGCACCTCCTTTGACCTCATGCAGGAGGCTGCGCCATCGGAGAGTGGGGCCAGCAGCGCTGCTGACCAAGGGGTGATGGGGGAGGTGGAGGTGGGTGATGCTCCGAGACCCAGTGACCTCCAGCAATGCCATGGGGGAGGGGAAGCCCAGGGACCAGCTCCCCGGAGGGTGAGTGCATGCCTGAGTGATGCTCAGCAGCACTCTGATGATGAGCCAACTTAGAGGTTCCCTGCAGTTGCTCAGCGATCTGCTAGGTGCAATAGCAAGGGTGCCTGAGAGTCTTGATGTGAGGATGGAGGAGTCTGCCTCAACTGTTGCTCATACTTCTCAGCAGCCCATTGAGCCCGTCCTTGGTAGGTACCAACAGATGCTGGATGCAAACAGTGACCATAGGTCCCAGACATGGTGGCACGGGCAAAGGCTGACGTTGCAGTGGCCATTGAGCACCATACCAATGCTATTGTAGGCCTCCATACTCAAATGTCATCAATGCATGGTGTCCTGAGTCAGCTCTCTGGTGTACTGCAATCGCAGACACTCTTGATGCAGAGGCACATCGATTCCAAAGACACACTGACCGCTGCCATCCGGTCTGGGGCCCCATCAGTTGAACAGGGACCTAACCTTGCCGACCCAGTGCAGGATTCTGACTTCATCCAGATTTCTGCAGATGATGATTCTCTGCCCTGGGGGAGTATCAGCCTGTTGAGCCAATTGGACCGAGATGGTCCTTTCTCAGGATGACCTCATTTCCCCTTCGCAGCTGCCACTCCCTGCACCCCATCCATAACAGAGTGCTTCCACCCATGCTGAGGTTATGCAGTCCGCAGCCGGGTCTTCCAGGACCCGAGCTGGTTGGGGACGTCCTGCTAGGCCATCATGTGTGGCTGTGGATCCAAGTCAGCAGCCGACTACCAGCCTTGCTGAAGACCCTGAGACCCCATTGCGGAGGAGCAGTAGGTGTGGGAGAGGAGAGAAGGGAAAGGGTGGTAAAGCTCTCTTTAAGACAAGGGTAAGACCTTTGGGAAGGTGGCCACATATGCTGACCTGGTGAAGATATGAGCTTTTAACATTAGTTACACTTGTATGACGGACCAAACACTTGGTTGATAGTCAACAAAGATGCCTAGGTTGTTGTAATGTGAGCTCATGTAAGTTGTTGCACTTGGATGAACGATCCCACAATTGTTTGGTACTTGTCAGAGATGTCTACCGTGTTACAAAATGAACTGATGTCAATAAGTCCATTTGGATGTCTATGAGAATGTTTGACGGGGTTTTATGGGTATGTTGATATGTTGGGGATGAAGTTGTTGTCTTGCAGTTGTTTTCACCACGCATGATTTATGTTTGTAATAAAGCAAGTTTGGATTGTTCTTATGATGAGGCACTGATTATTTAAGATGGAGGGCTTCAGGGTGTGTAGCGATGTGTTGAGTTGATGCTCAGGTGTATAGGCTGGTCATTCGGCACTTTAACACTTATTCATTGGAATCAATAGCGAAGAGTGTCTGATATGCAGCCCTTCCAGCCGCAGCAGTATCATACTTTGGTGAGGATCCTCGACTACCTCGTCATCGTCATCCTCCTCCTGAGGTGGATCATCCATCCCTGATGGTAACGGCTGGGCCCTCATAATGGCCAGGTTATGCAGCATTCAGCAGACAACGGTGATCACGGAGACTCTATCAGGTGAGTACTGCAATGCCCCTCCACAGCAGTCAAGGCATCGGAAATGTTGTTTCAGAACCCTGATAGTTTGCTCGATAATGGCCCGGATTGTGGTATGGCTGGTGTTGTCGCGCTACTCGGTAGGGTTGGAGGGATTGCAGAGGGGTGTCATCAGCCAGGGGGCCATACCATATCCTTTGTCGCCCAGGAGCCAGCCACGGTCTTCATGCGATGGCTGGAAGAGTCGTGGCACACTGGTCTCCCGCAGGATGAAGGCATCGTGGCAGCTGGTAGGATATCGGGTATTGACAGCGAGGATTATCTGCCTGTGTTTGCAGACCAGCTGTACGTTGAGGGAATAGAATCCTTTGCGATTCCGAAAGATCTCTCCATTGTGGGGCGGGGCCCTCAATGGCACATGTGTACAATGGCTCCCTGAACCTTGGGGAAGCCCACTACCCTGGCAAAGTCACGGGAGCGCTCATCCTGGTCTTCCCTGGGCATGCTGAACTTGATGTAATCCAATCGTTTGCCATAGAGAGCGTCAGTCACCTGGCAATGTACAAATGTTGCATATATTGCTGACAGGAAACTGGAAGGTGCAGGCAGCATAGAGGTTCAGTGCTACTGCCACTTTCACTGCCACTGTCAGCGAGGTCCTAGTGCCGATGTCCGCAGAAGGTTGCAAAGCTCCGTCACCACCTCCTTGCGGATCCTCAGCCTTCTTAAGTACTGCTCCTCGGACATCTCAAGTTAAGAGTAATGCACATGGTAAACCCTGCATCTGTACGGCCTCCTGCCTCCCGTCTGGGTCCTCTCCTCTGGGAAGGATCCACATTTGCCATAAACTGTCTCTGCAGCCAGTGCCTTTCAAGTCGGTGCCGCAGGATGACATGGTGTGCCATCACTGCCCCCATCACTTGGCACAGGTCACAGCGAGATAGAAATTTCAAAGTTAGCCGAGATGGCAACCAATGTGTCCCAAATACTAGTACAGGTGCAGCGTTCCAAATCCGTAACTCCGAAAACTGGAATTGTCCGAAAAACCGGACATTTTGCGCAAAGCTGTTGGAGTCGTCCGGAATCCGGAATTATTGTCCGCAAACCGGACATTATTGAGGCAAAACCCAAAATACGACATAAATTTGGTCGAGGACTCCGGTTCAGACTATTGATTTTCTTGTCCGAAATCTGGAAAAACCCCAAAACTGGAACGGACTCGGTCTCGAGGATTCCGGATTTCAGATGTTGTACCTGTAGTCAATCTGATGAGTCAGCAGCAGTACGATGCCAACACCCTACTATGTGTGCGAGCATCAAATGCAGCACTAACCAAGACCTCTGAGGTCTGGCTGCAACTCTATTTAAATAAGGCCCTCGATTTTTTTCCTCTGCCTTGTGCAGTCCAACTTTTACAGGCGTCATGGATGCCAGCCATTAAATGAGGTGGCAAAAGTGAATGTGACAAGAAGGGCACCAAGAGGCGTTGCACGCGTACTGACATCATGATTTCCATGGCGTCAGCTGGCGGTACGTTACGTTTTTACGCCCCTAAAAAATTTCAAGCGAATTTCACGTCAGGCGTGCACAGCACCGAGCGCCACTCCCAGACACCTAACTCCCAGCTAAGACCTAACACCAGCGTTATCAGTATGCGTTATCAACCGAATTTCGACCTCAAAGGGCTACAAGGATAGTCTCTGAAACCAGCCTTCATAATTTAACCCTTTTAGCCCCCAATATCACGCTGGTGAATCTGCACTGCACCCCCTCCAAGGCCAATATATCCTTCCTGAGGTGCGGTGCCCAAAACTGAATGCAGTGCTCCAGATGGGCCTAACCAGAGCTCCGTACAACTGTAACATAACTTCCACACCTTTGTATTCCAGCCCTCGAGATAAAGGGCAACATTCCATTAACCTATTTAATTATTTTTTGTACCCATCCACTAGCTTTTAGTGATTTCTGTACCTGGACCCCTAAATTTCTCAGCTCCTCTACAATTTCTAGCTTCTCGCCATTTAGAAAATATTCTGATCTATCTTCCTAAGGTCCAAAATGAATGACCTTACATTTCCCCATGTTGAATTCCACCTGCCACAGTTCTTGCCACTCAATTAATCTATCAACGTCTCTTTGCAACTTTCTGCTCCCATCTATACTATTTACTGTGCCACCTAACTGGGGGT
This sequence comes from Pristiophorus japonicus, assembly GCF_044704955.1. Lineage (NCBI taxonomy): Eukaryota > Metazoa > Chordata > Chondrichthyes > Pristiophoridae > Pristiophorus > Pristiophorus japonicus. The sequence continues at coordinate 214,933,753 of NC_091979.1, read as the reverse complement.
CACATGTCCCACCTCCACCAGTGAGATGTTTGAGGTAAGAACTTTAAAACAACAGAGGCTGGATTTTCATTTCAATTGCACCTTTGTTAGTGCCCCAGAGTGGTGGTAATGGGTCTGGAAATGCTTCCAGCCCTGCGCCGGGAAATTTGGTGGCGGTTTTGCGGTGGTGCTGAGCACTGCCGCTCAGAATGTTACGCCGATGGGCAATGCCCCCAGTACCGTACCAATCTGAAAATTTGTTTCGCGCTGACCCCGTGGCGCCAGAGAAAGCTGGAGGTCAGAGCTATACCGGCGGCGGTGAGGGAAGGAATGACTGCATGAGGTAAGATTGTTTTTTTTTTTGTTTTATTTTTGCGATTTATCTTTATTTGGAGTGAGCAGTATAGTGGGAATGTTTTTTCGGCTGATTTTTTTTTTTCCAGCGAGGCCTCTCTTGGGGCGCTCCGAAGCGGACTCTTCAGCAACAGATTTTCAGTAGCTCGTCTGGCCAAGTGCCCTCAGAGAGATGTAGAATGCTTCCCTTCGCATTCCACTCCACTCTCAGGGCGCAGCAATCGAATTTGTTGGCTGCCATCGCAAATCATTTCCAGGCAAAATTTACTGCCCTGCCACCATTAGCGCCTGAACAAGCTTCCAACCGAAAATCCAGCCCCAGAAGTGTTGTGCTCATCAAAGTGGGTTTGGCAATGCTGGGAATGGAACGCTTTCCAATGTGGTCAGCTAGTGTCCCCATCGACACTTCCAGAACAGTTGCAGCCGGGTCAGGTACAGAGTAAAGCTCCCTCTACACCGTCCCATCAAACATTCCCAGGGCAGGTACAGCACGGGCTAGATACAGAGTAATGCTCCCTCTACACTGTTCTACATCACACAGTCCCAATCTCAAACGTGTGCCCCCTGCTGTACCAGGAGGACATTGTTTTATTTCCCATTGGTTTGCCTCCCTAATGAGATTTCGAATTAGTGATTAACCTGTTGTGTGGATCCATGTTCTCTTGAGATTGAATTGATTCTGTATTGAACTTCTTGCACTTTGTATGGCAACTTGCAGTGAGAAGAAGAGATCTTCATTGTTGTGTATCTGTAAAGCATGCACTCCCATGTACCGCCACCAGGGAGTGAATCCTCTGAAGTCCCAAGGGAACAGGCCTTAGGGGCCGGCTTATATAGTGTATATAAGCCGGCCCCTAAGGCTTGTTACTCACTCTGGAGTGTCTTAATAAAGACTGAGGTCAGTTACTTTAACCTTCCTGTGTGCAGTCTCATCTATGTTAGGAACACAATAACAGGCGACGAGTATACGAATTCAACGCAAAGATGCAGCAAACTGTGGGCATCCTGGAGAAGTTCTCGGAGGGTGAGGACTGCGAAGCCGATGTCGAACAGTTAGACCAGTACTTTGTAGCCAATGACATGGACGGAGAAGGAAGCGTTGCAAAAAGGAGAGTGGTCCTCGTCCTACAGCCTCATGAAGAATCTTCTGGCTCCGGTAAAACCCACAGATAAGTCATATGAGGAGCTGTGTACACTGGTTCGGGAGCATCTTAACCTGGGAGAGCGTGCTGATGACGAGGTATCGGTTCTACACGTGCCAGCGATCTGAAGGTCAGGAAGTGGCGAGCTAAGGCAACTTGCAGGACAATGTGAGTTTGATGGCTACCTGGAGCAAATGCTCAGAGACTTTTTTGTACTGGGCATTGGCCACGAGACCATCCGACGGAAACTTTTGACTGCAGAGACAACGACCCTCAGTAAAGCCATTGCGATAGCACAGGCGTTTATGTCCACCAGTGAAAACCAAACAAATCTCTCAGCACACAAGTGCTAGCAATGTTCATAAATTAACTGGAACTGTGTTTGTGAGCAGAAATGTACAGGGCAGAAACCACGAGTCTGCAACTGCCAGCAGGCCTCAGGTGACCCAGATGACTCAGAGTCCGCAAAAAAGGATGAATGCAAGGCAATTCACACCCTGTTGGCATTGTGGAGGTTTCCATTCAGCCTATTCATGCCACTTCAACGGGTATGTTTGCAAGAGATGTGGAACAATGGGGCACCTCCAATGAGATTGCAAACAAGCTGCAAGCTCTGCAAAACCTGCTAACCACCATGTGGCAGAGGAAGATTGGTCCATGGTGGATCAAAGCAATTTCGAGCCTCAGAAAGATGAGGCAGATGCTGAAGTACACGGGCTGCACACATTTTCGATGAAATGTCCACCTATAATGCTAAATGTAAAATTGAATGGCTTACCCATAGCCATGGAACTGGACACTGGCGCTAGCCAATCTATCAAGATGTTTGAGAGACTGTGATGCAACAAGGCACTAAGACCAGCCCTGAGCCCCATCCACACCAAACTGAGAACGTGCACCAAAGAGCTTATCACTGTCCTGGGCAGCGCCATGGTCAAGGTCACCTACGAGGGCACGGTGCATGAACTATCACTCTGGATTGTCCCGGGCGATGGCCCCACACTGCTTGGAAGGAGCTGGCTGGGCAAAATCCGCTGGAACTGGGATGACATCCGACCGCTATCACATGTCGATGAGGCCTCATGTACCCAGGTTCTTAACAAATTTCCTTCCCTTTTTGAGCCAGGCATTGGAAACTGTTCCGGGGCGAAGGTGCGGATCCACTTGGTCCCAGAGGCACAACCCATTCACCACAAGGCGTGAGCGGTACCTCACATGATGAGGGAGAGAGTGGAAATCGAGCTGGACAGGCTGCAATGCGAGGGCATCATCTCCCCAGTGGAATTCAGTGAGTGGGCCAGCCCGATTGTTCCAGTACTCAAAAGTGATGGCACGGTCAGGATTTGCGGCGATTATAAAGTAACTATTAATAGTTTCTCACTGCAGGACCAATGCCCGCTACCTAAGGCAGACGACCTATTTGCGACGCTGGCAGGAGGCAAGACGTTCAACCAAGCTCGAGCTGATTTCGGCCTACATGACGCAGGAGCTGGAGGAGTCTTCGAAGGGCCTCACCTGCATCAACATGCACAAGGGACTGTTCATCTACAACAGATGCCCGTTTGGAATTCGGTCGGCTGCGGCGATCTTCCAGAGAAACATGGAGAGGCTACTCAAGTCGGTACCACACACGGTGGTCTTTGAGGACGACATATTGGTCATGGGTCGGGACACCGTCGAGCACCTACAAAACCTGGAGGAGGACCTCCAGCAACTGGATCGCGCAGGGCTGCAGCTGAAGAGGTCGAAATGCGTCTTCATGGCAACAGAAGTGGAGTTTTTGGGGAGAAAGATCATGGCGGATGGCATTCAACCTACAGATGCCAAGACAGAGGCTATCAGGAACGCACCCAGGCCACAGAACGTCATGGAGCTGTGGTCGTTCCTGGGACTCCTCAACTATTTTGGTAACTTGCTACCGGGGTTAAGCACCCTTTTAGAGCCCCTCATGTGTTATTGCGCAAAGGTGAGAACTGGATATGGAGAAAAAAACCAAATAATTGCTTTTGAGAAAGCCAGAAACATTTTATGCTCCAACAAGCTGCTTGTATTGTATAACCCGTGTAAAAGACTTGTGCTAGCATGTGACGCATTGTCATACGGAGTCGGGTGTGTATTACAACAAGCTAATGTTGCGGGGAAGTTGCAACCTGTCACCTATGCTTCCAGGAGCTAGTCTAAGGCCGAGAGGGCCTACAGCATGATTGAGAAAGAGGCATTAGCGTGCGTGTTCGGGGTAAAGAAAATGCATCAGTACCTGTTTGGCCTCAAATCTGAGCTGGAAACCGATCACAAGCCCCTCACATTCCTGTTCGCTGAAAACAAGGGGATAAATACTAATGCCTTAGCCCACATACAAAGGTGGGCACTCGCGCTATCAGCATATAACTGTACCATCCGCCACAGGCCAGGCACCGAGCACTATGCGGATGCTCTCAAGTCGGCTACCATTGCCCACCACAGGAGTGGAAATGGCGCAGCCTACAAACTTGGTGATGGTGGCAAAGCCCGCATAATTGTTGATGGTCATGGAAGCGTTTGAAAATGATAAATCACCTGTCATGGCCTGCCAGATTAGGACTTGGACCAGCCAAGATCCTCTGCTGTCCCTAGTAAAAAACTGTGTACTGCATGGGAGCTGGGCCAGCATCCCCATTGAAATGCAAGAGATAATTAAGCCATTCCAGCGGTGAAAGGCTGAGCTGTCCATTCAGGCAGACTGCCTGTTGTGGTGTAACCACGTAGGGCAGGGAGACGTTCATCTCGGATCTCCACAGCACACACCTGGGTATAGTAATGGTGAAAATGAAAGCCAGATCCCACGTGTGGTGGCCCGGTATCGACTCTGACTTAGAGTCCTGTGTACGGCAATGCGGCATGTGTGCTCAGTTGAGCAACGCGCCCAGAGAGGCACCACTAAGTTTGTGGTCCTGGCCCTCCAGACCATGGTCAAGGATCCATGTCGACCATGCGGGCCCGTTTCTCGGTAAAATGTTCCTGGTGGTGGTGGATGCTTTTTCAAAATGGATTGAATGTGAAATAATGTTGGGAAGCATCGCCACCACCACCATTGAATGCCTGAGGGCCGTGTTTGCTACCCACGGCTTGCCTGACATACTGGTCAGTGACAACGGGCCATGTTTCACCAGTGCCGAACTTAAAGAATTCATGACCCACAATGGGATTAAACATGTCACCTCGGCCCCGTTTAAACCAGCCTCCAATGGGCAGGCAGAGCGGGCAGTACAAACAATCAAACAGAGCCTTAAACGAGTCACAGAAGGCTCACTCCAAACCCGCCTGTCCCGAGTACTGCTCAGCTACTGCCCGAGACCCCACTCGCTCACAGGGGTGCCCCCGGCTGAGCTACTCATGAAAAGGACACTTAAAACCAGATCTCGCTGGTTTACTCCCACCTGCATGATCAGGTAGAGAGCAAGCGGCCGCAACAAAATGTAAACGATGGTCACGCCACTGTGTCACGGGAAATTGATCTGAATGACCCTGTGTATGTGCTAAACTATGGACATGGTCCCAAGTGGATCGCAGGCACAGTGATAGCTAAAGAAGAGAGTAGGGTGTTTGTAGTCAAACTAGACAATGGACAAATTTGCAGAAGGCACCTGGACCAAACAAGGCTGCGGTTCACAGTCTGCCCTGAACAACCCACATCAGACACCATCTTTTTCGAGCCCACAACACACACCCAAAGGATCAATGACACCACCCCGGATCAGGAAATCAAACCCATCCCGCCCAACAGCCCAGCAAGGCCAGGCTCACCTAGCAGCCCTGCAGGGCCAACAACACGCCAGCCCAGCGAGGGCACAGCCAACACACCAGAACAGACATTTGTACCGAGGCAGTCCACCAGGGAAAGAAAGGCTCCTGACCGCCTCACCTTGTAAATAGTTTTCACTTTGACTTTGTGGGGGGGGAGTGATATTGTGCATCTGTAAAGCATGCACTCCCATGTGCCGCCACCAGGGAGTGCATCCTCTGAAGTCTCAAGGGATCCCAGCATCCCTTGGGAGCACTGTATATAAGCCGGCCCCTAATCCCTGTTACTCACTCTGGAGTGTCTTAATAAAGACTGAGGTCACTATTACTTTAACCTCCCTGTGTGCAGTCTCATCTGTGTTAGGAACACAATATTCATACCTTTGCCTGGTACAGGAATTGAGCAGAGCTCCTGTGTCAGAGGGACAGTGGCTAACCCCAGGGACCATCCTTAGCTATTGTACTCAGTTGCCTCTTTAACCACGTACGTCAGAAATTTAGGCCTCACCTGTCGTATTTCTTCAAACACCAGGGTACAAAGCCAGAAGTAGAGAAGATATTCCCTCCCAGAAGGTAGACTCTGGAAATCGATCAGCAGAACGTAGGAGAAAAGCCAGAGGAAGCCGAAATAGGCCACCACGTTCCAGTAAAAGACCACCACGGGCGACGTGTAGAAAGCTTTCACCTGCTGCCAGCACGACAGAGGCTTCAAATCGTGTTCATCACAATGAGGCAACAGGACCGTCCTGCAAACAGAGCCAGCAGAAGACATGGTAGCTCAGTGAACCGGGACACAACAACGTACACCAGGGAGCTTATTTGTGAAACTTTTATGCTGATCGTCAAGGTGACGATGTCAGTGCTGGGAATGGATCTCTATTAATGACACAGAGTATCAGAATCATACACAACTATGGCACGTACAGCCTGGGTCAGGTACAGAGTAAAGCTCCCTCTACACTGACCCATCAAACACTCCCAGTGCAGGTACAGCATGGGTTAGATACAAAAGTAAAACTCTCTCTACACTGCTCCATCAAACAGTCCCAGGGCAGATACAGCACGGGTTAGATACACCCACCAATGTCTCCCCTCCTCTAAAACTTCACCTGACCTCTCACTATCTCCTTCCCTCTAACACTGGGCTTCCCCTCACTGTCTGCTCCTTTCTTCCTTTCGTCTCTTCTCCTCACACTTTCCGTTCCTTCTCCTTACTTCCTCCACCCACCATCCCACTTATTCAGCTCTCCTGACTTCCACACTCAGTCACATATACATTTCTGCCTCCCCTCAAAGATCTCTTCTTTGCCCGTGCTGTTCGTTCCTATGCTAGACCTCCAGTCCTTGTCACCTTTGTTGTTAAGAGTACCCTCCCTGGAAGTGCTTGATGATGAGTGGTCTGCACAGAGTGATCCTAAATAGAGTGCTTCTAAACTGAGTGCTAAAGTGTGAATTTGGAGAGAGTAGGAATTAGCAGGAGAGAGCGGAAGGAACAGCCATAGATAAAGGTAGGCCTGAGAGCCGGGAGGGAGCATGAGAGTTAGGGAGCACAAGGGAAGGAGCTAAAAGGAAAAAAAAAATTGGTGTGTAGCTGCTGATTTTTTTTAAGCCTTCAGCTTTTTTCTGTTAAGTTGGTTAATAATCTATTAAGTAGAGGCATGGCAGGGTACCTCAATCCCGTGGAATGTACATCTTGTGCCATATGGGAACTCCAGGATGCTTCCCGTGTCCAGAACAACCATACATGCAGGAAGTGTTGTCAGCTGGAGGAGCTCAAGCTCCGGGTTTCAGGCAGTGCAGTCCAGATCCTAACCATTGCTGTGTAATTTTTTTTTCTCATGTCGCCTTTGGTTCGTCTGTCAATCACCTTAAATCTGTGTCCTCTGGTTCTCGATTCTTCTGCCATTGGGAACAGTTTCTCTTTACCTACTCTGTCTTGACCCCTCGTGATTTTGAACACCTCTATCAAATCTCCTCTCAACCTTCTTTGCTCTAAGGCCACCAACTACTGGGAAGGATATAGAGGAACAAATTTGCAGTGAAATTACAGAGAGGTGCAAGAACTATCGAGTAATGATAATGGGGGAATTTCCATTATCCTAATATAGACTGGGCTAGTAATAGTGTGAAGGGCAGAGAGGGGGAAGAATTTCTGAAGTGTGTTCAGGAGAGCTTTCAGGCCCAATGAGGAAGGAGGCATTGCTGGATCTGGTTCTGGGAATGAGTTGGGTCAAGTGGAGTAAGTGTCAGTCGGGGAACATTTAGGGAACAGTGATCATAGTATCATAAGATTTAGATTTGCTATGGAAAAGCACAGGGAGCATTCTAGAGTAAAAATACTTAATTGGAGGAAGGCCAATTTCAGTGGGTTGAGAACAGATCTGGCCCGGATAAATTGGAATCAAAGATTGGCAGACAAAACTGTAATCGAACAATGGGCTGTCTTTAAAGAACAGATAGTGTGGGTACATTCGAGGTATATTCTCACGAGGGAAGAGGTAGGGCATCCAAAGCCAGAGCTCTCTGGATGATGAAAGAGATAGAGGGGTAGAAATTCACTCCCGCTGGAAACCTGGCACATTTTCAGTGTGTTTTTACCATCGCGTCAGACGAGGCAGACTCTTGATCGATTTTCAGCTCTTTGGCAATTTTTTTGGAGTGGACCGGAAGTCGGTCATGATGGGGGTGGAAGTGAGGCGGTAAGTTCTCTAGAGGGGTGGAAGTGGAGGCAGGACAGAGTCTCTGCCGCTATCAGTCAGCAGCAGAGCGGTGCTGATGTCAGTGCATGCGTGTGTCACCATGTCTCTCCCCTCATTTAAAGGGGAGAAAAGCAGCGATTGTTTAGGTTCGGCCCACTGGGCCATCGGGGAGGGTTTCGGCTGGACCAGCGGCCTGGCACCCAACAGGTTGGGAAGTCGGCCGTCAAAATTAAAAACATGACGGCCGTGACAGTGTGCCCTCCCCTTGAAGGGCCGCCGTGCTGCCATGGCTTACAAAGTGAAAGGAAGGTGCACCAACAGAAAAAGCTTTTGGGGGAACCGTGCGGCGGATCTATGATTTTTCCAGCTAAATTTCGCAGGGGGGTGTCATGGATGTGCGGGAGTTCGGTGGTGCACCCTTTGATGACACACTTAGGGCAGTCGGAGCAGCGGGACGGAAGTGGGGAACGCTAGAAAAATCACTGAGGTAAATTTCAATTGTGGCGGCCATTGGACCGGAAGCCAGCAGCCGCTCGACTCCGTAGCCTGGCCGCCGCTTTCTGCCGGTATGTGGATTTTTTGGGAGGTTGAATTTTGGCCCCAGACAGTAAGATGAAGCAGATTAAGGGGGTGTACGACAAATGTCAAGTTGAGAATACAAGGCAGAATATAGAAAGTTTAGAGGAGAAGTGAAAAAGGAAATGAGGAGCAAAGCAAGAATATGAGAATAGATTAGCAGCTAACATACTCTGGAGCATCCACGAAGCTGAGAATGACGTGAGTAGCACGTGTAGCGAGTTGATCTTACTGCAGGTGAAGGGTCCACAGCCAGCTAGGGAATAGAATACCAGCAGGAAGAGCAGTGCAAGGAAGGTAGTGCAGGGGTCCCCTGCAGTAATCCCTCTGCAAAACAGATACACCGTTTTCAGTACTGTTGAGGGGGATGACTCATTAGGGGAGGGCAGCAGCGGCCAAGTTCATGGCACCGTAGCTGGCTCTGTTGCATAGGAGGGCAGGAAAAAGAGTGGGAGAGCGATAGTGATAGGGGATTCGATTGTAAGGGGAATAGATAGGCGTTTCTGCAGCCGCAACCGAGACTTCAGGATGGGATGTTGCCTCCCTGGTGCAAGGGTCAAGGATGTCTCGGAGCGGATGCAGGACATTCTGAAAAGGGAGGGTGAACAGCCAGTTGTCGTGGTGCATATTGGTACCAACGATATAGGTAAAAAAAGGGATGAGGTCCTACGAGACGAATTTAAGGAGCTAGGAGCTAAATTAAAAAGTAGGAGGTCAAAAGTAGTAATCTCGGGATTGCTACCAGTGCCACGTGCTAGTCAGAGTAGGAATCGCAGGATAGCTCAGATGAATACGTGGCTTGAGCAGTGGTGCAGCAGGGAGGGATTCAAATTCCTGGGGCATTGGAACCGGTTCTGGGGGAGGTGGGACCAGTACAAACCGGACGGTCTGCACCTGGGCAGGACCGGAGCCAATGTCCTAGGGGGAGTGTTTGCTAGTGCTGTTGGGGAGGAGTTAAACTAATATGGCAGGGGGATGGGAACCAATGCAGGGAGACAGAGGGAAACAAAATGGAGACAAAAGCAAAAGACAGAAAGGAGATGAGTAAAAGTGGAGGGCAGAGAAAAAACACAAGGCAAAAAACAAAAAGGGCCACTGTACAGCAAAATTCTAAAGGGTCAAAGTGTAATAAAAAGGCAAGCCTGAAAGCTCGGTGCCTCAATGCAAGGAGTATTCGGAACCCAGGAGAGAGCTCAGAGCTAGTTAGAGTGGGTGACAGCTCAGATGAACAGGACCCCAAGAAAGAATGCAAAAGGCAGGAGGCAACAGAGCAGAGTAGCATTGGGGTAAGTGTAAACCACAAGGTGATAGGAAGGGACAATATGTATGAATATAAAGGGGCTGCAGGAGGGGTCAAAACTAAAAATCATGGTTTAAAAACTAGTATTAAAACACTCTACCTAAACACACGCAGCATTCAAAATAAAGTAAATGAGTTGATGGCACAAATCATTACAAATGGGTATGATTTGGTGGCCATTACAGAAACGTGGTTGCAGGGTGGCCAAGACTGGGAATTAAACATATAGGGGTATCTGACAATTCGGAAAGATAGACAAGAAGGGAAAGGAGGTGGGGTAACTCTGTTAATAAAGGATGATATCAGGGCAGTTGTGAGAGACGATATTGGCTCTAATGAACAAAATGTTGAATCATTGTGGGTGGAGATTAGAGATAGTAAGGGGAAAAAGTCACTGGTGGGCGTAGTTTATAGGCCCCCAAATAATAACTTCATGGTGGGGCAGGCAATAATCAAGGGAATAATGGAGGCATGTGAAAAAGGAACGGCAGTAATCATGGGGGATTTTAACCTACATATCGATTGGTCAAATCAAATCGCACGGGGTAGCCTTGAGGAGGAATTCATAGAATGCATACGGGATTGTTTCTTAGAACTGTATGTTACAGAACCTACAAGGGAGCAAGCTATCTTAGATCTGGTCCTGTGTAATGAGACAGGAATAATAAACGATCTCCTGGTAAAAGATCCTCTCGGAATGAGTGATCACAGTATGGTTGAATTTGTAATACAGATTGAGGGTGAGGAAGTAGTGTCTCAAACGAGTGTACTATGCTTAAACAAAGGGGACTACAGTGGGATGAGGGCAGAGTTGGCTAAAGTAGACTGGAAACACAGACTAAACGGTGGCAATTGAGCAACAGTGGAGGACTTTTAAGGAGCTCTTTCATAGTGCTCAACAAAAATATATTCCAGTGAAAAAGAAGGGCGGTAAAAGAAGGGATAACCAGCCGTGGATAACCAAGGAAATAAAGGAGAGAATCAAATTAAAAACCAATGCGTATAAGGTGGCCAAGGTTAGTGGGAAACTAGAAGATTGGGAAAATTTTAAACGACAGCAAAGAATGACGAAGAAAGCAATAAAGAAAGGAAAGATAGATTACAAAAGTAAACTTGCGCTAAACATAAAAACAGATAGTAAAAGCTTTTACAGATATATAAAACGGAAAAGAGTGACTAAAGTAAATGTTGGTCCCTTAGAAGATGAGAAGGGGGATTTAATAATGGGAAATGTGGAAATAGCTGAGACCTTAAACAATTATTTTGCTTCGGTCTTCACAAAAACCGTGCCAAAAATTGCTGGTCACAGGAATATGGGAAGGGAGGACCTTGAGACAATCACTATCACTAGAGGGGTAGTGCTGGACAGGCTAATGGGACTCAAGGTAGACAAGTCCCCTGGTCCTGATGAAATGTATCCCAGGGTATTAAAAGAGATGGCGGAAGTGATAGCAGATGCATTCGTTATAATCTACCAAAATTCTCTGGACTCTGGGGAGGTACCAGCGGATTGAAAAGCAGCTAATGTAACGCCTCTGTTTAAAAAAGGAGGCAGGCAAAAGGCAGGTAACTATAGGCCGGTTAGTTTAACATCTGTAGTGGGAAAAATGCTTGAAGCTATCATTAAGGAAGAAATAGCGGGACATCTGGATAGGAATAGTGCAATCAAGCAGACGCAACATGGATTCATGAAGGGGCAATCATGTTTAACTAATTTACTGGAATTCTTTGAGGATAAAACGAGCATGGTGGATAGAGGTGTACCGATGGATGTGGTGTATTTAGATTTCCAAAAGGCATTCGATAAGGTGCCACACAAAAGGTTACTGCAGAAGATAAAAGTACGCGGAGTCAGAGGAAATGTATTAGTATGGATCGAGAATTGGCTGGCTAACTGAAAGAGAGAGTTGGGATAAATGGGTCCTTTTCAGCTTGGAAATCGGTGGTTAGTGGTGTGCCACAGGGATCGGTGCTGGGACCACAACTGTTTACAATATACATAGATGACCTGGAAGAGGGGACAGAGTGTAGTGTAACAAAATTTGCAGATGACACAAAGATTAGTGGGAAAGCGGGTTGTGTAGAGGACACAGAGAGGCTGCAAAGAGATTTAGATAGGTTAAGTGAATGGGCTAAGGTTTGGCAGATGGAATACTATGTCGGAAAGTGTGAGGTCATCCACCTTGGAAAAAAAAACAGTAAAAGGGAATATTATTTGAATGGGGAGAAATTACAACATGCTGCGGTGCAGAGGGACCTGGCGTTCTTGTGCATGAAACTCTTTTGAGTTCACCTGTGAAAACATAAAAACAATAAACGGTGCCACCCGACCTGGGTGACACTCCAGACATTTTCAAGGCCCTTTTTTTCCCCCCTTTTTTTTTTTTTTTGGTTTTTTTTTTGTGTTTTTCTTTTTTTTTTTTTTGGTTTTTTTTTTTTTGGGCACTAAAATCACAATTTTCCCCAGTGCCCCCTATAAAAGGGAAGGGGGACACTAAAAGCACCGGCAATTAAAACAAATTAAACTTTAAAACGTAAAATCAAATTAAAATTTGGTTGCCGGGCGTGATGATGCACTCCAGTCCCTCCGGTGCCCACCTCTCGCGGAAGGCTTCTTGTGCATGAATCCCAAAAGGTTAGTTTGCAGGTGCAGCAGGTAATCAGGAAGGCGAATGGAATGTTGGCCTTAATTGCGAGAGGGATGGAGTACAAAAGCAGGGAGGTCCTGCTGCAACTGTATAGGGTATTGGTGAGGCCGCACCTGGAGTACTGCGTACAGTTTTGGTCACCTTACTTAAGGAAGGATATACTAGCTTTGGAGGGGGTACAGAGACGATTCACTTGGCTGATTCCGGAGATGAGGGGGTTACCTTATGATGATAGATTGAGTAGACTGGGTCTTTACTCGTTGGAGTTCAGAAGGATGAGGGGTGATCTTATAGAAACATTTAAAATAATGAAAGGGATAGACAAGATAGAGGCAGAGAGGTTGTTTCCACTGGTCGGGGAGACTAGAACTAGGGGGCACAGCCTCAAAATATGGGGGAGCCAATTTAAAACCGAGTTGAGAAGGAATTTCTTCTCCCAGAGGGTTGTGAATCTGTGGAATTCTCTGCCCAAATAAGCAGTTGAGGCGAGCACATTGAATGTATTCAAATCACAGATAGATAGATTTTTAACCAATAAGGGAATTAAGGGTTACGGGGAGAGGGTGGGTAAGTGGAGCTGAGTCCACAGCCAGATCAGCCATGATCTTGTTGAATGGTGGAGCAGGCTCGAGAGGCTAGATGGCCTACTCCTGTTCCTAATTCTTATGTTCTTATGTTCTTATGGAATCCAAAATACTTCTACAGGAATATAAATAACAAGCGGGTAGTAAGGGGAGGGGTGGGGCCAATTAGGAAATAAAATGGAGAGCTACACATGGAGACAAAGGGCATGGCTGAGGTACTAAATTAATACTTTGCATCTGTCTTTACCGAGGAAGGTGCTTCCAAAGCCATAGTGAAAGAGGAGGTAGTTGAAATACTGGATGAGATAAAAGCTGATAAAGAGGAAGTACTAGAAAGGCTGGCTGTACTTAAAATAGATAAGTCACCAGGACTGGATGAGATACAACCGAGAATGCTGAGGGATGTAAGGCTGGTTTAAACCCATGGAATAAAAGGGACAGTGGCAACATAGATACGAAATTGGCTAAGTGAGAGGAAACAGAGAGTAGTGGTGAATTGTTGTTTTTTGGACTGGAGGAAGGTATACAGTGGTGTTCCCTCGGGGTCGGTACGAGGAGCACTGCTTTTCTTGATATATATTAATGACTTGGACTTGGGTGTACAGGGCACAATTTCAAAATTTGCAGAAGACACAAAACTTGGAAGTATCGTGAACACCGAGGAGGATAGTGATAGATTCAAGAGTACATATACAAGCTGGTGGAATGGGTGGACACGTGGCAGATGAAATTTAATGCCGAAAAGTGCGAAGTAATACATTTTGGTCGAAAGAATGACGAGAAGAAATATAAACTAAAGGGTACAATCCTAAAGGGGGTGCATAAACAGAGAGACCTGGGGGCATATGTCCACAAATCGTTGAAGGTGGCAGGGAAGGATGAGAAAGCGGTTAAAAAAGCTTACGGGATCCTGGGCTTCATGAACAGAGGTATAGAGTACAAAAATGTGGAAATTATGATGATCTTGTATAAAACACTGGTTCGGCCTCAACTGGAGTATTGTGTCCAATTCTGGGCACCGCACTGTAGGAGGGATGTGAAGGCCTTAGAGAGGGTGCAGAAAAGATTTACAAGAATGGTTCCAGGGATGAGGAACTTCAGTTACATGGATAAACTGGAGAAGCTGGGGTTGTTCTCCTAAGAGCAGAGAAGGTAGAGAGGGGATTTGATAGAAGTGTTCAAAATCATGAGGGGTCTAGACAGAGTAGAGAGAAACTGTTCCCATTGAGGGAAGGGTCGAGAACCAGAGGACACAGATTTAAGGTGATTGGCAGACGAACCAAAGGTGACATGAGGAAAACAAATTACACAGCGATGGTTAGGATCCGGAATACACTGCCTGAAAGGGTGGTGGAGATAGACGCAATCATGGCTTTCAAAAGGGAATTGGATAAGTAACTGAAGGAAAAAAAATTGCAAGGCTACTGGAAAAAGACGGGAGAGTGGCACTGAAGTGCTCTTGCAGAGAACCAGCACGGGCTCGACGGGCCAAATGGCCTTCTTCCATGCTGTCACCATTTTATGATTCTAAGTGCTTCTGAGTGTCTTCCTTCCCATGAGGAGTGCTATAGAAATGCAGGTTGTTGCTGATACTGTCACCTCTGCAGTCAGGACTTGATGTGCAGGGTATCTGGAGCTGAGTAAGAAAATGCAGTGAAGGTTCACCAGACTGATTCCCGGGATGGTGGGACTGACATATCAAGAAAGACTGGATCAACTGGGCTTGTATTCACTGGAGTTCAGAAGAATGAGAGGGGATCTCATAGAAACATTTAAAATTCTGACAGGTTTAGACAGGTTAGATGCAGGAAGAATGTTCCCAATGTTGGGGAAGTCCAGAACCAGGGGTCACAGTCTAAAGATAAGGGGTAAGCCATTTAGGACTGAGATGAGGAGAAACTTCTTCACCCAGAAAGTGGTGAAGCTGTGGAATTCTCTACCACAGAAAGTTGTTGAGGCCAATTCACTAAATATATTCAAGAAGGAGTTAGATGTAGTCCTTGCTACTAGGGGGTCAAGGGATATGGTGAGAAAGCAGGAATGGGTTACTGAAGTTGCATGTTAGCTATGAACTCATTGAATGGCGGTGCAGGCTCGAAGGGCCGAATGGCCTACTCCTGCACCTATTTTCTATGTTTCTATGTTTCCCATTCCCAGTGACAGACCTATTCCAGCAGGTCTCCTTAGTTCTGGATGTTCAAGTGTCAGGTCATGTATCGAGCTTACTCATCACACACTGTTAAATCAAAACATGATTCTCCAGAGAGATAGACAAAGAAAGAAACAGGGGAAGAGAGAAAGATGGAGAGATACAATGGAAGAGAGAGAGACAGAGAGAAAGAGGGGAGAGAGCGAGAGAGATAGGGAAAGAGAAAGATACGGGGAAGAGCGAGACAGACAGAGAGATATGGGAAGACAGAAAAAGAGAGATGGGGTAGGGAGAGAGGCAGGGGATGGTGACTCCCAGGATGCTGACAATGGGGGATTTGCCGATGATAATGTTGTTGAATATCATGGGGAGGTGGCTAGACTGTCTCTTGTTGGAGATAGTCATTGTCTGGCATTTGTGTGGTGCGAATGTTACTTGCCACTTATCAGCCCAAGCCTGGATGTTGTCCAGATCTTGCGCATGCGGGCACAAACTGATTTGTTATCTGAGGAGTTGCGAATGGAATAACACTGCAATCATCAGCGAACATCCCGCACTTCTGACCTTCTGATGGGAAAAGGTCAATGATGAAGCTGCTGAAGATAGTTGGGCCTAGGACATTGCCCTGAGGAACACCTGGGCTGATAAGACTGGCCTCCAACAATCACAACCAAATTCTTTTGTGCTAGATATGACTCCAGTCAGTGGAGAGATTTCCCCCCGATTCCGATTAACTTCAGTTTTACTAGGACTCCTTAATGCCACACTCAGTCAAAAAAGCTGCTTTGATGTTAAGGGCAGTCACTCTCACCTCACCTCTGGAATTCAGATCTTTTGTCCATGTTTGGACCAAGGCTGTAATGAGGTCTGGAACCAAATGGTTCTGCTTCATGTAGTCCTGTGTTGCAGCTTCCCCAGATTGGCACCTGATTTTTAGGTATGACTGGTGCTGCTCTTGGCATGCTTTTCTACACACCTCATTGAACCAGGATTGGTCCCCTGGCTTGATGGTAGTAGAAACATAGAAACATAGAAAATAGGTGCAGGAGTAGGCCATTCGGCCCTTCGAGCCTGCATCACCATTCAATAAGATCATGGCTGATCATTCCCTCAGTACCCCTTTCCTGCTTTCTCTCCATACCCCTTGATCCCTTTAGCCATAAGGGCCATATCTAACTCCCTCTTGAATATATCCAATGAACTGGCATCAACAACTCTCTGCGGCAGGGAATTCCACAGGTTAACAACTCTCTGAGTGAAGAAGTTTCTCCTCATCTCAGTCCTAAATGGCCTACCCCTTATCCTTAGACTGTGTCCCCTGGTTCTGGACTTCCCCAACATCGGGAACATTCTTCCTGCATCTAACCTGTCCAGCTCCATCAGAATCTTATACGTTTTTATGAGATCCCCTCTCATCCTTCTAAACTCCAGTGAATAAAGGCCCAGTTGATCCAGCCTCTCCTCATATGACAGTCCAGCCATCCCTGGAATTAGTCTGGTGAACCTTCGCTGCACTCCCTCAATAGCAAAAACATCCTTCCTCAGATTAGGAGACCAAAACTGAATACAATATTCCAGGTGAGGCCTCACTAAGGCCCTGTACAACTGCAGTAAGACCTCCCTGCTCCTATACTCAAATCCCCTAGCTATGAAGGCCAACATACCATTTGCCTTCTTCACCGCCTGCTGCACCTGCATGCCAACCTTCAATGACTGATGAACCATGACACCCAAGTCTTGTTGTACCTCCCCTTTTCCGAATCTTCCACCATTCAGATAATATTCTGCCTTTGTTTTTGCCCCCAAAATGGATAACCTCACATTTATCCACATTATACTGCATCTGCCATGCATTTGCCCACTCACCTAACCTGTCCAAGTCACCCTGCAGCCTCTTAGCGTCCGCCTCACAGCTCACACCGCCACCCAGTTTAGTGTCATCTGCAAACTTGGAGATATTACTTTCAATTCCTTCATCCAAATCGTTAATGTTATTGTAAATAGCTGGGGTCCCAGCACTGAGCCCTGCGGCACTCCACTAGTCACTGCCTGCTATTCTGAAAAGGATCCATTCATCCCGACTCTCTGCTTCCTGTCTGCCAACCAGTTCTCTATCCATGTCAGTACATTATCCCCAACACCATGTGCTTTGATTGTGCACACCGGTCTCTTGTGCGGGACCTTGTCAAAAGCCTTTTGAAAATCCAAATACACCACATCCACTAGTTCTCCCTTGTCCACTCTGCTAGTTACATCCTCAAAAAATTCCAGAAGATTCATCAAGCATGATTTCCCTTTCAAAAATCCATGCTGACTTGGACCGATCCTGTCACTGCTTTCCAAATGCGCTGCTATTTCATCCTTAATGATTGATTCCAACATTTTCCCCACTACTGATGTCAGGCTAACCGATCTATAATTACCCGTTTTCTCTCTGCCTCCTTTTTTAAAAAGTGATGTTACATTAGCTACCCTCCTGATAGAGTGAAGGTTATGCCGGGCCATTAGGTTACAGATTGTGGTAGAATACAATTCTGCTGCTGCTGATGGCCCACAACGCTTTATGGATGCCCAGTTTTTAGCTGCTAGATCTATCCCATTTAGCATGATGGTAGTGCCACACATGATAGAACGTGTCCTCAGTGTGAAGATGCGACTCTGTCTCCACAAGGACTGTGCGGTAGTCACTCTTACCAATGCTGTCATGGACAGATACATCTGTGACAGGTAGATCAGTGAGGAAGAGGTCAATGGTTTTTCCCTCGTGTTAATTATACAGGGGAAGAGAGAGAGGCAGAGCATTACATGAGAGATATACAGGGTAAGAAAAAGAGATGTGATTCATGTGGAATACAGAGAGACAGAGAGAAATACTGTATGAAAGTGAGACAGACAGAGATACATGGGGAATGGAGTGAGACAGAAGAGAGAGAGAGTGAAAGAGAGAAAGGAGATGAGAGAGAAGGCCAAGAAAACACAGATTAAACTAGAGGCAGGAAACATAGTGATAGAAAGGCTCAGGTGAAGACAGACAGAGAGATTAAAAAAAGAGGCAGAGTGAGAGAGATACTGAGGAAGAGGGAGACAGTCAGAGGGATAATGGAGAAGAGAGAGATTGAGAGATAGTGGGGATGAGAGCCAGATGGGGAACAGCGCAATATAGTGGGGTGGAGAGAGAAAGATAATGGAGACGAGCGAGAGGGAGATAGAGAGAGGTATGGGGAAGAGAGAGAGAGAGAGAGAGAGAGAGAGAGAGAACCAGACAGAGGTAAAGGGGTAAACAGAGAGACAGAGATACTGGGGAAGAGAAAGAGAGAGAGAGATACATGGGGGGGGGGGCGGGGGGATGGGGGACAGAAAGATAGTGGGGAAGAGAAAGACAGAATGATACGTGGTGAAGAGAGAGAGAAATAGATGGGGAAGAGAGATGGAGACGGCGCTATAGTGGGAAAGAGAGATACGGGAAGATAGAGTGAGAGAGAGAGAGAGATGGGGATGAGAGAGCGAGAGATAGTGGGAAGAGAGAGAGACAGATAGTGGGGGAGAAAGAGAGACAGACACAGATACAGAGAAGAGTGGGAGGTGTAGAGAGATACATGGGGAAGACAGAGATACAAGGGGAGAGAGAGATAGTGGGATAGTGGGGAAGAATGAGAGAGATACTAGGGAAGAGACAGAGAGAGATACAGAGAAAAAGATAGATATAAAGATAGTGGGGAAGAGAGAGACAGAAAGATACATGGAGAAGAGAGAGAGAGAGAGCGACAGAGATAGTGGGGATGAGAGATAGATAATGGGGAATAGAGAGAAATGGGGAGATAGTGGGGAAGAGAAAGAGATAATGGGGATGTGAGCGAGGAGAGACAGTGGGGAAGAGAGAGATGGAGAGATAGTGGGGAAGAGAGAGACAGAGAAATAGTGGCGAAGAGAGCGAGAGAGAGATAGTGGGGAAGAGAGAAATAGTGGGGAAGAGAGAGAGAGAGAGAGAGATGGTGGGGAAGAGAACAAGACAGAGAGAGATACAGGGGAAAAGAGAGAGAGATATATTGGGGAAAAGAGAGATACAAAGGGAAAGAGAGACAGAGAGAGAGAGAGAGAGAGAGAGATACTGGGGAACAGAGAGAGACAGGGGGAGAGAGGGAGAGCGAGATACTGGGGAAGAGTGAAACAGACACTGGGGAAGAGAAAGAAACAGAGAGATACGGGGAAAAGAGAGAGAGAGAAATTGGGAAAGAGAGATACAGGGAAAACAGAGACAGATAGAGAGGTATTGGGGAAGAGAGAGAGAGACAGGGGAAGAGAGAGAGAGAGAGAGGGGAAGAGAGCGAGTAAAAGGTATTGGGGAAGTGAGAGAAAGATAGTAGGGAAGAGAGAAAGACAGAAAGATACATGGGGAAGAGAGAGAGAGAGAGCGATGGAGAGATAGTGGGGAAGAGAGAGAGAGAGAGAGAGACGGGAGAGAGATACATGGGGAAGAGAGACAAACAGACATAGTGGGAAAGAGAGAGAAGGAGACAAAGAGATACATGGGAAAGAGAGATAGGGAGAGACAGAGAGAGAGAGAGAGATATGGTATGAGAAAGAGACAGAGAGATACATGGGGAAGAGAGTCAGAGAGAGAGAGAGAGAGAGAGACTGGGTAAGAGAAAAAGACAGAGGGATACATGGGGAAGAGCGAGAGAGAGAGATTCAAGAAAACACAGATGGAATTAAAGGCAGAGAGGAAGATGCCAGGCAGAATAGGATAGACTCCAGTTAAACCGAGCTGGGATCAGTGTCCTGGCAAATCAAATAACTAGGACAGTAGATAGGACTTTAAACTAATAAGGAGGATGGAGGGTTCAGTTGAGTAAATCTATAAGTCTAAAGGGAAAAGTCAAAGCTGTAGAGCAGAGTAGCAATTTGAGTAAAATCAAGCACATTGTGTCAGAAAGGGACAACAAGTTTAACAAAGGCAATAGGGCATTAGTGACTAAGGCCACATCAGGGAAAATTAGTAAAACATTTAAATTAAAAGAGCTATACCAGAAAGCACAAAGCATTTGTAACAAGACAGGAGAATTAATGGCACAAATAGAGATAAATGGGTTTGATCTCGTAGCAATTACTGAGATGTGGTTGCAGGGTGACCAAGGTTAGGAACATTCCAGGGTACTTGACTTTTAGAAAAGACATGCAAAATGGAAAAGGAGGAGAGGTAGCCCTGATAATAAAGGATAAGATAAAGGCAGTAGGGAGAAAGGGTCAGAAAGTCAGGATGTAAGAATCAGTATGGGTGGAGCTAAGAAATAACAAGGGGATAAAACACTGGGGATTAGTTTATAGGCCCCCTAACAGTAATCATAGTGTTGGACAGAGTATAAATCAGGAAATTACAGGAGCATATAGTAAGGGTCATGCAATAATCCTGGGAGACTTTAATCTTCATATAGACTGGGCAAACCAAATTGGCAAAAGTAGCTTGGAGGACGGGTTCATGGAATGCATTCAAAACAGTTTTCTAGAAGAATATGTCAAGGAACCAACTAATTAACAGACTATTTTAGATTTAGTATTGTGTAAAGAGAAAGTACTGGAGAAATTAATGGGAAGAAAAGACAACAAATCCCCTGGACCTGATTGCCTACATCTTAGAGTTCTGAAAGAGGTGGCTGCAGCAATAGTGGATGCATTGGTTTGATCTTCCAAAATTCCCATGAGTGTAGAACGGTCCCTGCGGATTGGAAGGTAGCAAATGTAATCCGGCTATTCAAAAAAGAGGGAGAGAGAAAACAGGAAACTACAGGCCAGTTAGCCTGACATCAGTCGCCAGGAAAATTTTGAAATTCATATTAAGGAAGTGGTAACAGGGCACTTAGAAAATTACAATATGATTGGGCAGAGTCAGCACGGATTTATGAAAGGGAAATTACGTTTGACAAATCTATTAGAGTTTTTTGAGGGTGTAACTAACAGGGTACCTTGAGTCTCATTGCCGAGAGCATGCAGAAAACAAGCGCAGGCAGCGGAAAGATCGTGCAGCAAACCAGTCCCACCCAACCCTTCCCTCAACGACTATCTGCCCCACCTGTGACAGAGTCTGTGGTTCTCGTATTGGACTGTACAGCCACATAAGAACTCATGTTAAAAGTGGAAGCAAGTCTTCATCGATTCCGAGGGACTGCCTATGATGATGAGATAAGGGAGAACCAGTGCATGTAGTATATTTGGATTTTCAAAAGGCATTCAATAAGGTGTCACAAAAGATTGCTATGAAAGATAAGGGAACTGTAAATAGGGAGATGGCAAAGGCTTTAAATTAGTAAGATTGGGGGGCGGGATCTACAAGAAATATAACCAGCCTAAATATAAAAACAGGAAAAGAGAACACAGGAAATAATAAAGTAAGGGAGGGCATTGATGGTAAGCGAATAGATAGAGTTATAGAACAGGAGTTTAAAAAGAAGGTTTAACATAAAGTGAGAGGAAATCCTATTATAAATGAGTTAAACTGTCTGTACAGCAATGCACTCAGTGTCCGTAATAAACCAGGGGAGCTGAAGGTAATCGTGCTTTGCAAGAAACCACACATGATAGGAATTACTGAGACATGGCGACAGAAAAATCAGGATGGGAATTAAACATTGCAGGGTATAACATATTTCGAAAAGATAGAGGGGGAAATAGGGGAGGTGGAGTAGCTAAACTTATTAGGGATAATATAATGGCAGTAGAAAAAAGTGATGCCGCTATCAGCAAGACAAATATAGAATCCATATGGATAGGGATAAAAGATAATAAAGGATCAATCACACTAATAGGTGTAGTCTACAGACCACCCAATAGTGGAAGGGAAGGGGAGGAAGAAATATGCAGACACATTAGGAAACTGAGTAAAAAATTTGGAATAATAATCATGGGGGATTTCTATTACCCAGATATTAAGAGGCAGGTAAAGGGGATAAGGGAATGGAGTTCCTACAGTGTGTACAGGACTCCTTTCTAACCCAATATGTAAAAAGCCTAACAAGGGAGGATATGTTACTGGATCTATTAATGGGGAATGAACCAGAGCAGATAAGAGAAGTAAAAGTAAGGAAACATCTAGGCAATCATCATCATAGGCAATCCCTCGAACAAGGATGACTTGCTTCCACGAGTTCACAGGTCTTTCGATGAAGGGTCCGATATTCCAGTCCTGAACTCCAATTGAGGGGGTGGAAGATGCCTGTGCGTGAATTTTTTTAATGTGTGGTGACCATTGCACACCAGCCACCACACAGGCTTGACAGAGCTAGGCCTTTATTCAGTGGCAAGGGTAAACCAAGATGACTGGAGACCTGCTCTGCTGCATGGACCTAGCACACATATCTAGGCAATAGGAACCATAATGTAATACGCTTTAAGATGATAATTGAGAAAGTCATAAGTATGATGAAAACCAGGGTAATAGATTGGAGCAAAGCTGATTTGAGGGGCTGAGAATAGAACTTTGGAAAATAAAATGGGCAACAATTTGGCAAAAAACGATGCAGAACAGCAATGGGAAACTTTTAAAACCGTGTCAACAGAGTGTTTGAGCAATATATTCTGCTGAAAGGAAAGAACAAATAAACACTAATGATACTCAATGAATGAATAAATCCATAAGGAAACAATTGAGGGTAAGGAAAGAGGCATACATTAAGTACATAGAGAGCAAGGGAGTGCATGATAAGGGAAAATAAAGACGTTTATGAGAGAAGTAAAAAAAAAATTAGGAAGGCAAAGAGGAACTATGAAATTAAATTATCAAGGAGCATAAAACAAAATAGTAAAATATTTTACAGGAACATCAATAAAAAAAGGAAGGTTGGGATGGGAATAGGGCCATTAAGGGATAGACAGGATAATACCACAGGTAATGATAGAGATATTAAATCATTATTTTGGTTCAGTATTTACCAGGGAGATAGAAGAGGTGGACATGACATTGGATGATGGGATTAGTAATGAGATAAGTACATTTAAAATAAAGAGGGGATATATTAAATAAACTAATCACACTCAAAGAGGATAAAACCCCTGGTCCGGATGGATCGCATCCCCGCATTTTAAAAGCATCTAGGGAAGAGGTAGCAGAGGCATTACTACACATATTTAATAATTCATTAGAAAAAGGTGTAGTGCCAGAGGACTGGTGGATAGCTAACATAATACCTATATTTAAGAATGGGATAGAACATGTCCAGGGAATTATAGACCAGTCGGGTGGTAGGAAAAATAATGGAATCCCTATCAAAGGAGAAAATAGAAGAACATCTAGAAACCAAAAATATAATGATCAATAGTCAGCATGGATTTCAAAAGGGAAAGTCTTGCTTGACCAATCCCATTGAATTTTTTGAAGAGGTAACAGAGAGTAGACAATGGTAATGCAGTGGATGTAATTTATCTAGATTTTCAAAAAGCCTTCGATAAGGTACCCCATAATAGACTGATGAACAAGATCAGGGAATGCGGAGTCAGGGGACAAGTAGCAGAATAGATAGCTAGCTGGCTTCAAGACAGAAAGCAGAGAGTAGGGGTACAAGGTAGCTATTCACAGTGGCAGAAGGTAGGTAGTGGTGTTCCATAAGGATCAGTGCTGGGACCATTGTTGTACACTATTTATATTAATGATTTAGACTTTAGAATCAAAAATACAATTTCTAAATTTGCGGATGACACCAAATTGGGGGCGATAGTCAATACTGAGGAGGATTGCAACTAATTACAGGAGGACATTAATAAACTTGCAGAATGGGCATATAATTGGCAATTGAAGTAAAACACAAATAAATGTGAGGTATTATATTTTGAAAGGAAGAATAGGGAGTTACTTATTACTTCGAGAGTGCAAATCTAGGAGGGATAGAGGAACAAAGAGATCTCGGAGTACAAATACACAAACCACAAAAAGTTGCAACACAGGTTAGCAAGGCCATAAAAAAAGGAAACCAAGCACTAGGGTTTACTCCTTGAGGTATAGAATTGAAAATTAGAGAACTTATGCTAAGCTTGTATCGAACCTTGTTTAGACCACACTTGGAGAGTACTGCATACAATTCTGGTTGCCATATTATAAAAAGGATATAGAGGCATTGGAGAGAGTGCAGAGAAGATTTACAAGGATGATAGCAGAAATGCGATGGAAAGGATGAACAGGTTGGGTCTCTTTTCTCTTGAAATCTTCATTTAGAAAGACACGGATTAATCAAGGACAGTCAGCATGGATTTGTTATGGGAAGGTCATGTCTGAGATTGAATTTTTTGAGGAGGTATCAAGGAGGATTGATGAGGGCAGTGAGTTTGATGTATTGTATATGGATTTTAGCAAGGCTTTTGATAAGGTCCCTTGCTGTTTGTGGTACTTAGCAATGATCTAGACTTGAATGTTGGGGGTATGATTAAGAAGTTTGCAGATGATACTAAAATCAGCTGTGTGGTTGATAATGAAGAAGAAAGCTGTAGACTGCAGGAAGATATCAATGAACTGGTTAGGTGGGCAGGAAAGTGGCAAATGGAATTCAATCCAGAGAAGTGTGAGGTACATCTGGGGATGGCTAACAAGGTAAGGGAATACACATTAAATGATAGGACACTGAGAAATGTTGAGGAACAAAGGGACCTTGGAGTGCATGTCCACATATCTCTGAAGGTAGCAGGCCAGGTAGATAAGGTGGTTAAGAAGGCATACAGAATACTTGCCTTTATTAGCCGAGGCATATAATACAAGAGCAGGGGCATTATGCTTGAACTGTATAAAACACTGGTTAGGCTGCAGCTGGAGTACTGTGTGCAGTTTTGGTCACCACATTACAGGAAAAATGTGATTGCACTGGAGAGGATACAGTGGAAATGTATGTTGCCTGGACTGGAGAATTTTATCTATGAGGAAAGATTGGATAGGCTGGGGTTGTTTTCTTTGGAACAGAGGAGGCTGAGGGAAGACCTTATTGGGGTATATAAAATTATGAGGGACCTAGATAGAGTAAATAGGACAGACCTATTTCTCTTAGCAAGAGGGGTCAACAACCAGGGGGCATAGATTTAAAGTAAATGGTAGAAGGTTTAGAGGGTATTTGATGGGAAATATCTTCACCCATAGAGTGGTGAGGGTCTGGAACTCACTGCCTGAAAGGGTGATAGTGGCAGAAAGCCTCACCACATTTAAAAAGTACTTGGATGTGCACTTGAAGTGCCATAACCTACAGGGCTACAGACCAAGAGCTGAAAAGTGGGAATAGGTTGGATAGCTTTTTGTTGGCCGATGCGGACATGATGGGCCGAAATGGCCTTCTTCCATGCTGTAAATTTCTATGATTCTATGATTCTATGAAAATAAGGCTAAGGGATGACCTAATAGAGGTCTTTTAAATTATGAAAGGTTTTGATAGAGTGGATACAGAGAGAATGTTTCCACTTGTGGGGAAGAACTTAACTAGAGGCCATCAATATAACATAGTCACCAAGAAATCCAATAGGGAATTCAGAAGAAAATTCTTTACCCAAAGAGTAGTAAGAATGTGGAACATGCTACCAAAGGGAGTGGTTGATGTGAATAGTTTGGATGCTTTTAAGGGGAGGTTAGACAAGCATACGAGGGTGAAGGGAATAGAGGGTTACGCTGATAGATTTAGATGAGGAAAGACGGGATGTGGCTCGAGTGGAGCATAAACGCCAGCATGGACTGGTTGGGCCGAATAGCCTGTTTCTGTGCCGTATATCCTATACAATGTATGTAATCCTATGTAAGGGCTCATAGGATTGGGTTGGGGTTAGTATGGATTGAGGATTGGTTTATGGACAGAAAACCGAGAGTAGGAATAAATGTGTCATTTTCGGGTTGGCAGGCTGTAACTAGTGGGGTACCGCAAGGATCAGTGCTTGGGCCTCAGCTATTTACAGTCTATATTGATGATTTAGATGAGGGGACCGAGGGCAACATATCCAAGTTTGCTGATGATACAAAGTTAGGAGGGAAAGCAAGCTGTGAAGAGGCTGCAAAGAGATATCGACCAGCTAAGTGATTGGGCAGGAAGGTGGCAGATGGAGTATAATGTGGGGAAGTATGAAATTATCCACTTTGGTAGGAAGAATGGAAAAGCAGAATTTTTTTTAAAGAAGAGGGATTAGTAAATGTGCAGAGAGATTTGATGGTCCTTGTACACAAACTACAGAAAGTTAGCATGCAGGCACAGCAAGCAATTAGGATGACAAATAGTATGTTAGTCTATATTGTAAGGGGGATGAATGGTGTATAAGAGTAAGGAAGTCTTGCTGCAATTATATAGGGCTTTGGTGAGACCATACAAAATATTGTGTACTCCAGAGAGCTGTGGATGTACAGTCGTTGAGTATATTCAAGACTGAGGTGGATAGATTCTTGGGTATTAAGGGAATCAAGGGATATGAGGATCCGGTGGGAAAGTGGAGTTGAGATACAAGATCAACCAAATTTGAGGGGCCGAATGGCCTACTCCTGCTCCTATTTCTTACGTTCTTAAGAGTGATAGAAAAGCACAAGTGAAGACAGAGAGAAATAAAGGGGGAGTCAGAGAGAGAGAGAGAGAGAGAGTAACAGAGAATGAGACAGACAGAGAGAGAGAGAGAGGGAGAAAGAATGAGACGGAGAGACAGAGAGCAAGAGTGAGACAGAGAGAGCGAGACAGAGACAGAAAGATGGACAGATTGAGAGAGAGATGGAGACAGAGAAAGACAGAGAGACAGCCAGACAGATAGAGAATGAGACAGAGAGAGGGAAATGTTGAGAGAAAAAGAAATCGAGAGTAACCATCTAGCTAATCAGCAAGGGAGAGGGATGTGACTTGCTGAGTTGCTGCCCGTACTTACTGTGAGATGGAGCATTGCCCGATGTGCATCGAGTTGAGGTTCTCACTCACAGATGGGTTAATGCTGAGCTCAGTATTTCTCAATGACTTCTTTTTTCTCCTTTCTTCATCCCGTCTGAAAAGTAAAGCAGATTGTTTTGTGGGAATTTAGAGAATGGGGGCTCTGATGGCCAGGGCTCATCCCTCTTTTACCAGGTTACTGACACTAACTGAAGTGTCTTTACATTGCTGGGCACCAGCCTCAGACACTGCGGTAAGCTTCACTGTTACACACACAAGCTGGCTGCCTTAACCCTTCCAGTGCTGCATTCCCCTTCCTCCCCGCCTCCGCTCTCGAGATAGGCTTCCAATGGAGGACATTATAACAGGGCCTCGAACCCACCAGAAGTATTTAATGAAGATACACAGAGGCAAATTGGGATGGTTCCCAGTGGTATAATCGCTGGTGGACAGTTCCAGTCCACTTCTGTCAATGAGGAAAGTCAGTGTGTGTGTCTGTCTTTGTGTGTCTGTCTGTATGTGTCTGCCTGTGTGTGTCTGCCTGTGTGTCTGTGTATGTATGTATATGTATGTGTGTCTGTGCGTGCATGTCTGTGTGTGCGTGTCTGTGTGTGCGTGACTGTGCGTGCCTGTCTGTGCGTGCCTGTCTGTGCGTGCCTGTGTGTGACTATGTGTCTGTCTATGTACTGACTATGTGACCTCAAAGATAGTAATCTCCGGATTACTCCTGGTACAACATGCAAGTGAGTACAGAAGTAGGAGGATAGGACAGATGAATGCGTGCCTGGAGAGATGGTGCATGTGGGATGGCTTTAAATTCCTGAGGCATTGGGACCGTTTCTGGAAGAAGTGAGACCTGTACAAGCCGGATGGGTTGCACCTCAACAGAGCCAGGGCCAATATCCTCGCTGGGGGAGTTGCTAATGCTGCTGGGGAGGGTTTAAAGTAGCTTGGCAGGGGGATGGGAACCTGAAAATAGATTCAGAAAGGAGAGAAGCAAAGCTGAAATTGGAAAGCAAAAAAGTAGAAAGTGAATTTGGAAAACAGAGGAAACAAGGGCTAGAAAATAGACAACAAGGGAGTTTGGCAGTGCTTAATGTATATATTTCAATACAAGAAGTATAGGGAATAAGGCAGATGAGCTGAGAGCACAGATAGAGACTGGAAGTTTAATATTATAGCTATTACTGAGACATGGCTGAAAAAGGGGTAGGTATTGCAGCTCAACATTCCTAGTTACAGGGTTTTCAGGTGGTATAAAGAGGGGGGTAAAAAAGGAGGGTGGGTCGCAGTATTGATTAAAGAAAGAATTACAGCTGTGAGGAGGGATGATATGTTAGAAGAATCATCAAATGAGGCCATTTGATTGAATTGAAGAACAAAAAAAGGGCGATCAGATTGCTGGGAGTGTACTATAGACCCCTAAACAGTCAGAGAGAGCTGGAAGAACAAATATGTCGGCACATTTCTGAGAAGTGCAAAAACTATAAGGCACTAATAGTAGGGGATTTCAACTAATCTAATATTAACTGGGATCAAATTAGTGTGAATGGTATAGAGGGTTCCTAATTGCATTCAGGAGAACTTTTTTAGCCAGTGTGGGAGGGGGCGGTTCTGGACTTAGTTTTAGGGAATGAAGCTGGGCAGGTGGAAGTGGTATGAGTGGGAGAGCATTTTGGTGCTTATGATCATAATTCAGTTAGATTTAGAGTAGTTATGGAAAATGACAAAGATGGACCAAGAATAAAAGTTCTTAATTGGGGAAAAGCCAATTTTGCTAGGCTGAGATGGGATTTAGCCAAAGTGGACTGGAAAAAGCTACTTGAAGGTAAATCAGTGGCAGTCAGTGGGAGAAATTCAAGGATGAGATCCTGAGGATTCCCTTAAAGAAAAAATATGGGATGATCAAATCTAGAGCCTCCTGAATGTCAAGGGACATACAGGGTAGGATAAAGGAAAAAAGGAACAGATACTGAGTGCTAAATACTGCAGAAACCTTAAAGGAGTATAGAAAGTGCAGGGGTGCAATTAAAAAGGATATTAGAAAAGCAAAGAGAGAGATGAAAAAATGTTGGCAAGTAAAATCAAGCAAAACCCAAAACTGTTTTATAAATACATGAAGAGCAAGAGGATAACTAGAGAACTAGAGAAAGAGCAGGGCTTATTAGGACCTTAAAGTTAATCTGTGTGTGGAGGCAGAAGACATGGGTATGGTTCTTAATGAATACATCGCGTCTGTATTCACAAAAGAGAGGGACGATTCAGACATTGCAATCAGGGAGGAGGAGTTTATTATATGAAATAAACATACTGAGGGAGGAAGTATTAAGGGGCTTAGTAGCTTTGAAAATGGAAAACTCCCCAGGCCCAGATGAAATGTATCCCAGGCTGTTCAGAGAAACAAAAGGGGAAATAGCAAAAGCTCTGACCATCATTTTCCAATCCTCTCTGGCTACCAGGTGTGTGACTGGAGGTCGGCTAATGTTGTACCTTTGTTTAAAAAGGGAGAAAGGGACAGACCAAATAATTACAGGTCAGTCAGCCTAGCCTCAGTGGTGGGAAAATTATTGGTAAAAATTCTGAGGGACAGGATAAATCTTCATTTAGAAAGACACAGATTAATCAAAGACAGTCAGCATGGATTTGTTAAAGGAAGGTCGTGTCTTATTAACTTAATTGAATTCTTTGAGGAGGTAACAAGGAGGGTCGATGAGGGCAGTGCGTATGATGTAGTGTATATGGACAAAGGGGTTAATTAGGAGGGGGAAAATAGATTATAAGAGGAAGCTTGCTGAGAACATAAAAACTGATTGCAAAAGCTTCTATAGATATGTGAAGAGAAAAAGATTAATGAAGGCAAACGTAGGTCCCTTGCAATCGGATTCAGGTGAATTTATAATGGGGAACAAAAAAATGGCAGACCAATTGAACAAATATATTGGTTCTGTCTAAACGAAGGAAGACACAAATAACCTTCCGAAAGTACTAGGGGACTGAGGGTCTAGTGAGAAGGAGGAACTGAAGGATATCCTTATTAGGCAGGAAATTGTGTTTGGGAAATTGATGGGATTGAAGGCCGATAAATCCCCGGGGCCTGATAGTCTGCATCCCAAAGTACTTACGGAAGTAGCCCTAGAAATAGTGGATGCATTGGTGATCATTTTCCAACAGTCTATCGAATCAGGATCAGTTCCTCTGGACTGGAGGGTAGCTAATGTAACACCACTTTTTAAAAAAGGATGGAGAGAGAAAGCGGGTAATTATAGACCGGTTAGCCTGACATCTGTGGTGGGGAAAATGTTGGAATCAATTATTAAGGATGAAATAGCAGCGCATGTGGAAAGCAGTGACAGGATCGGTCTAAGTCAGCATGGATTTATGAAGGGGCAATCACGCTTGACAAATCTTCTGGAGTTTTTTGAGGATGTAACTAGTAGAGTGGACAAGAGAGAATGAGTGGATGTGGTGTATTTGGACTTTCAAAAGACTTTTGACAAGGTCCCACACAAGATATTGGTGTGCAAAATCAAAGCGCATGGTATTGGGGGTAATGTACTGACGTGGATAGAGAACTGGTTGGCAGACAGGAAGCAGAGAGTAGTGATAAACGGGTCCTTTTCAGAATGGCAGACAGTGACTAGTGGAGTGCCGCAGGGCTCAGTGCTGGGACCCCAGCTCTTTACAATATACATTAATGATTTGGATGAAGGAATTGAGTGTAATATCTCTACGTTTGCAGATGACACTAAACTGGGTGGCGGTGTGAGCTGTGAGGGGGATGCTAAGAGCTGCAGGTTGATTTAGACAGGTTAGGTGAGTGGGAAAATGCATGGCAGATGCAGTATAATGTGGGTAAATGTGAGGTTATCCACTTTGGGAGCAAAAACGTGAAGACAGAATATTATCAGAATGGTGGCAGATTAGGAAAGGAACGGTACCATGAGACCTGGGTGTCATGGTACACCAGTCATTGAAAGTTGGCATGCAGGTACAGCAGGTGGTGAAGAAGGCAAATGGTATGTTGGCCTTCATAGCTAGGGGATTTGAGTATAGAAGCAGGGAGGTCTTACTGCAGTTATACAGGGCCTTAGTGAGGCCTCACCTGGAACATTGTGTTCAGTTTTGGTCTCCCAATCTGAGGAAGGACGTTCTTGCTATTGAGGGAGTGCAGCGAAGGTTCACCAGACTGATTCCTGAGATGGCCGGACTGAAATATGAGGAGAGACTGGATCAACTGGGCCTTTATACATTGGAGTTTAGAAGGATGAGAGGGGATCTCACAGAAACATACAAGATTCTGACAGGACGGGACAGGTTAGATGCGGGTAGATTGTTCCCGATGTTGGGGAAGTCCAGAACCAGGGTACACAGTCTAAGGATAAGGGGTAGGCCATTTAGGACTGAGATGAGGAGAAACTTCTTCACTCGGAGAGTTGTTAACCTGTGGAATTCCCTGCCGCAGAAAGCTGTTGATGCTAGTTCATTGGATATATTCAAGAGGGAGTTAGATATGGCCCTTATGGCTAAAGGGATTAAGGGGTATGGAGAGAAAGCAGGAAAAGGGTACTGAGGGAATGATCAGCCATCATCTTATCGAATGGTGGTGCAGGCTCAAAGGGCCGAATGGCCTACTCCTGCACCTATTTTCTATGTTTCTATTTTTCTATGTTTCTATTTTTCTATGTTTCTATGTTTCTATGAAGTGCCGTAACTTTCGGGGCTATGGACCACGATCTGGAAAGTGGGATTAGGCTGGATAGCTCTTTGTTGGCCGGCACCGACACAATGGGCCGAAATGGCCTTCATCCGTTCTGTAAATTTCAATGATTCTATGACTCTATGTATGTGTGTCTGCATTTTTGTGTGTCCGCCAGTGTTTGTGTATCTGTGACTGTGTGTGCGTGTCTGTGTTTATTAATGTTTGCGTGTCTGTGTGTGTGTGTATGTGTGTATGTCCTTGTGCATGTCTGTCTGTGTCTATGTTACTGTCTATGTGTGTCTCTGTTTGCGAGTCTGTTAGTGTGTGTCTCTGCGTGCCTGTGTCTGACTGTTTATCTGGGTGTCTGTGTATGCGTGGGAGGGCTCCGAGCTCCTCGAGTATCGTCACCGAGAGCATGCAGAAATCAAGCGCAGGCAGCGGAAGGAGTGTGCGGCAAACCAGGCTCCCTGCCCACCCTTTCCCTCAACGACTGTCTGTCCCACCTGTGACAGAAACTGTGGTTCTCATATTGGACTGTACAGCCACCGAAGAACTCATGCTAAGAGTTGAAGCAAGTCTTCCTCGATTCCGAGGAACTGCCTATGATAATGATGGTGTGTCTACATGTGAGTGTGTATCTGCGTGTATGTGTGTCTGCCTGTGTGAGCGTCTGTGTGTGTTGGTGCATGTGTATGTGTCTGTGTGTGTTTCTGCGTGTGCATGTGTTTGAGTTTCTGCGGATTGTGTCTGTGTCAGTATCTATAACTCCAACAAATAACCATGAGGGTTAGGATAAAATGTAACTGCATTATGTTAACTTCCTAACTATATAATACTTTGGGATACAATATATCAATAATTTGAGATATGGCATGTGGTGAGCGTAGCATTCTTGAAAGGAGCAGTTTGACTTTGGACCTTCCACACTGGAGGTTTTCATTGCCTCATGTCTGGGTCTGTTGTAGACTAATTGATAAGAGATTGGTTTCTGATTGGTCAACAACTCCATTATTGTATTATGCGATGACCAGGATGGTAGAAGGTGAACTAGATGGAGCATGGTCTTTTTTTTGATAGCAATTCCGATGTTCCTATTAAACATGTCACTAATTCTAAATAGGATGGGTCCCTGATAATACTCAGAGAATAGAGGACAGATTGCTGCAACTGGCTGCTTTGCAGTGAGGGCCTGACAGAGGAGGGTCTGGTTACCCAACCTCGACCTCCAGCTCTCCCAGCTTCCACCAGCTAGCTGTTTACGAGTTGCCCCAGGTCTCTTGTTACTTCTTTTGGCCCGTAATGTTCCCAACTCATAAATATCGGAACAGTGAGGCAGCGGCATTGGGACCACTGATTGTGTGGAACGAGAGGTCGAGGGAAACTATTACTCAGCGGGGAGGGTGCTTCAGGTGAAATGGTGATCCCAGCCACTCGCACCACGGTGCGCCAAGGAATTATTTAATCAAGTGACTGGCAACCTGAAGGGTCTGTGGCTTATAAAGGCGTCTTTTCATTTAATTATTTAATGATTTGTTCTTGAAAGTTGGCAATGAACTATGTGAAGCATTAACGCTAGGGTGGGCCGGGAGAGAATTGTACCTACCTGGCAGCACACTTTGTATCACAACCCAGGTCCCATGGGGCTTTAACCACAACTCGCACCACAGCCTAGAAATTCCAGTTTAGCAATTGTTCCACTGCGGGCTGACTTCCGCATGCCAGTCTGCCCTGGCGTTTACCCTGCCCCAAACCTAGGCATTTGGATGGTTCAAGGCATTCCCAGGACATCCGGCCATCAGAGTGACTCTTGTCGGTGGGTTGTAGTCCACTTTGGATTAAGTGCTGACGATCAAAGTTGGACTCGCGAGATGTTCCTTTGATGCTCCCCCAACGGTAACTCTTCGAGATCGGCTGGCGTTGGGAAACCACACTCTGGCCCATACTACTGTCTGCTTCATGCAGCTGGATGATCTGTTGGCCCTTCACTGAGTGGAGCGAGTGCACTGACCTCTAACTATGTCAAGAGGTGCCCACTTCCTGCCGCCCATGGTAATTTCAGAGAGGAACATAAACCCTGGGAAATGGGTTTGGTCCCCAATTCCTGCCCCCTCTGTGGCCAGAAATTCTAGTCTCGGTGCCTGAGCTGCAGAGTGTTCCATTTACCAGCACCAGCATCGCTCACCTCTGTTGGCACAAAGGTTCATGGCAGATACCGTCATGTTTGGAGGTTGGAGTTGGCAGAGACTGATGGTGGGAATAGTAACCGGGCTCCTACCTGAAAGTGATGAGGTTGGAGTAGATGATGGGCCAGAGGACTAAGCAGAGCAGCATCTTCCAAGTGTTCGTGTCGACAGAGAGCTCACCCCACCAGATCTTGGTCAGCAACGCCTGCAAGAAAAGGGAGAGCAAATCGTGTGTGTCAGCGCTGAATGGGCAGGGTCCAGATTCTCCTCTGAACAAAGAGTCACCAGAACTGTCATCACGGGACGCTTTTCTGCAACAGCCGAGTGGGTAGAGGCCAGAGAATGAAGAGAAGGAGAAGAAAATGGAGCAGGAGGAGAACAACAACAACAAATTGCATTTATAATCAAATCTCTTTGTTTATTCATGAAGAAAAACTGAGAAAATTATTCAAAGGAACCACGACGTGGATGATAATATGATGCGCCAGATGGGAATGGCATTTTTGGCCCTCCAAAATGAGGGCGGGGGTGAGGAAATCATACCGCTGGTACTGGCACTACTCTTGCCAGCAAAGAATGGGAGTCAACCTTAGGAAGTGTACTGGATAGTAGAGTCGATTAAAGTGAGTAAAGACTCTGGGATAGGCCTGATACATAAACAATATGAAGAATACTCAAGCCAGCTGATAAAGAATGCTGAAACTTGGATAGCACCGGACATAGTGCTGCACCTTAAATGGGACTAGTTGAGTCTCTCGGTGTGATGTGGTACAAAGACATACCATTCCAGCCTGCGGGTTTATAATTGATGAGCAATCACCCAATTTTAAGATGAGTCAAAGACTCTGGGAAGAGGGATGGACTAATATAGCCTACAAAGGCAAGAGAAGATAATATGAGACCACCACAGCTACTTTTATGACTGTTGGATTAACAAGATGGCCCACGAGCTAGTGAGTACAGAAAGAGGAGGATAGAGCAGATGAATGTGTGGCTGGAAAGACG
This sequence comes from Pristiophorus japonicus, assembly GCF_044704955.1. Taxonomy (NCBI): domain Eukaryota; kingdom Metazoa; phylum Chordata; class Chondrichthyes; family Pristiophoridae; genus Pristiophorus; species Pristiophorus japonicus. The sequence continues at coordinate 214,898,803 of NC_091979.1, read as the reverse complement.
GTGCAGGAGGGAGGGCTTTAGATTCCTGAGGCAGTGAGACCACTTCTGTAGGAGGTGGGACCTGTACAAACCAAACGGGTTGTACCTCAACAGAGCCGGGACCGATATCCTTGAGAGGCAGGATTGCTAGTGCTGTTGGGAGGGTTTAAACTAGCTTTGCATGGGATGGGAACCTGAGAATAGATTCAGTAGGGAGGGGAGTGAAGCTGGAATTGGAAAGCAAAAATGTAGAAAGTGAATTTAGAAGACAGAGGAAACAAGGGATGGAAAATAGACAACAAGGGCATTTGGCACCACTAAATGGTATGTACTTCAATGCAAGGAGTATAGCCAATAAGGCAGATGAACTGAGAGCACAGGTAGACACTTGGGAGTATGATATTATAGCTATTACAGAGACATGGCTAAAAGAGGGGCAGGTATGGCAGCTCAACATTCCTGGTACAGGATCTTCAGATGGGATAGAGAGGGAATTAAAAAGGGAGGTGGGGTGGGGGGGTCGCGGTATTGATTAAAAAAAACTATTACAGCTTTGAGAAGGGATGATATGTTAGAGGGATCATCAAACAAGGCCATATGGGTCGAACTGAAAAACACAAAAGGGCCGATCACACTGCTGGGAGTGTACTATAGACCCCCAAACAGTGAGAGGGAGATAGAAGAGCAAATAGGTCGGCAAATTTCTGAGAAGTTCAAAAACTATAGGGCAGTAATAGTCGGGGATTTCAACTATCCTAATATTAACTGGGACAAAATTCATGTGAAGGGTATAGCGGGAACGGAATTCCTGAAATGCATTCAAGAGAACTTTTTTAGCCAGTATGTAGCAAGCCCACATGGGAGGGGGTGGTTCTGGATTTAGTTTTAGGGAATGAAGCTGGGCAGGTGGAAGGGGTATCAGTGGGAGAGCATTTAGGTGCTAGTGACAATAATTCAGTTAGATTTAAGGTAGTTATGGAAAAGGACAAGGATAGACCAGAATAAAAGTTCTAAATTGGGGAAAAGCCAACTTTGCTAAGCTGAGAGGTGATTTGGTCATAGTGGACTGGAAACAGCGACTTGAAGGTAAATCAGTGTCAGAGAAGTGGGAGGCATTCAAGGAGGAGATCCAAATATGTGCCCTTAAAGAAAAAGGGTGGGACTAACAAATCTAGAGCCCACTGGATGTTGAGGGACATACAGGATAGGATAAAGAAAAAAAGGGAGGTTTATGACAGATACCGAGGGCTAAATACTGCAGAATCTCTAGAGGAGTATAGATAGTCTGGGGGTGAAATTAAAAATAATATTAGGAAAGCAAAGAGAGAGCATGGAAAATTATTGGCAAGGAAATTCAAGGAAAACCCAAAGATGTTTTACAAATGTATTAAGAGCAAGAGGATAACTAAAGAAACCATGAGGGTAATCTGTGTGTGGAGGTGGAAGATGTGGGTATGGTTCTCAATGAATACTTTGCATCTGTTTTCACAAAAAAGAGGGGCGATGCAGATACTACTATCGAGGAGGAGAAGTATGAAACATTAGATGAAAAAAACATAGTGAGAGAGGAAATCTTAAGGTGTTTAGCAGCTTTGAAAGTGGATAAGTCCCCAGGCCCAGATGAAATGTAACCCAGGCTGTTAAGAGAAGCAAAAGAGGAAATAGCAGAGGCTTTGACGATCATTTTCCAATCCTCTCTGGCTTCAGGTGTGGTGCCAGAGGACTGGAGGACTGTTAATGTGGTATCTTTGTTTAAGAAGGGAGAAAGGGATAGACCGAGTAATTACAGGCCAGTCAGCCTAATCTCAGTGGTGGGAAAATTATTGGAAAAATCCTGAAGGACAGGATAAATCTTCACTTAGAAAGACACAGATTAATGAAGGACAGTCAGCATGGATTTGTTAAGGGAAGGTCGTGTCTGACTAACTTGATTGAATTTTTAGAGGAGGTAACCAGGAGGGTCGATGAAAGCAAAGCATATGATGTAGTGTATATGGATTTTAGCAAAGCTTTTGATAAGGTCCCACATGGCACACTGGTCACAAAAGTAAAAACCCATGGGATTCAGGGCAAATATAGAAACATAGAAAATAGGTGCAGGAGTAGGCCATTCGGCCCTTCGAGCCTGCACCATCATTCAATAAGATCATGGCTGATCATTCACCTCAGTACCCTTTCCTGCTTTCTATCCATACCCCTTGATCCCCTTAACCGTAAGGGCCCTATCCAACTCCCTCTTGAATATATCTAACGAACTGGCATCAACGACTTTCTGTGGAAGAGAATTCCATAGGTTAACAGCTCTCTGAGTGAAGAAGTTTCTCCGCATCTCGGTCCTAAATGGCTTACTCCTTATCCTTAGACTGTGACCACTGGTTCTGGACTCCTCCAACATCGGGAACATTCTTCCTGCATCTAACCTGTCCAGTCCCGTCAGAATTTTGTGTGTTTCTATGAGATACCCTCTCATTCTTCTAAACTCCAGTGAATACAGGCTCAGTCGATCCAGTCTCTCCTCATGTGTCAGTCCTGCCATCCCGGGAATCAGTCTGGTGAACCTTCGCTGCACTCCCTCAATAGCAAGAACGTCCTTCCTCAGATTAGGAGACCAAAACTGAACACAATATTCCAGGTGAGGCCTCACCAAGGCCCTGTACAGCTGCAGCAAGACCTCCCTGTTCCTATACTCAAACCCCCTATCTATGAAGGCCAACATGCCATTTGCTTTCTTCATCGCCTGCTGTACCTGTATGCCAACTTTCAATGACTGATGTGCCATGACACCCAGATCTCGTTGCACCTCCCGTTTTCCTAATCTGCCACCATTCTGCCTTTGTGTTTTTCCCACCAAAGTGGATAACCTCACATTTATCCACATTATACTGCATCTGCTATGCATTTGCCCACTCACCTAACCTGTCCAAGTCACCCTGCAGCCTCTTAGCATCCTCCTCACAGCTCACACCACCACCCAGCTTAGTGTCATCTGCAAATTTGGAGATATTACTCTCAATTCCTTCATCTAAATCATTGATGCATATTGTAAATAGCTGGGGTCCCAGCCCTGAGCCCTGCGGCACCCCACTAGTCATTGCCTGCCATTCTGAAAAGGATCGTTTATCCCGACTCTCTGCTTCCTGTCTGCCAACCAGTTCTCTATCCACATCAGTTTCTTACCCCCAATACCATGTGCTTTAATTTTGCACACCAATCTCTTTTGTGGGACCTTGTCAAAAACCTTTTGAAAGTCCAAATACACCACATCCACTGGTTCTCCCTTATCCACTCTACTAGTTACATCCTCAAAAAATTCTAGAAGATTTCTCAAGCATGATTTCCCTTTCATAAATCCATGCTGACTTGGACCGATCCTGTCACTGCTTTCCAAATGAGCTGCTATTTCATCTTTAATAATTGATTCCAATATTTTCCCCACTACTGATGTCAGGCTAACCGGTCTATAATTACTCATTTTCCTCTCTCCCTCCTTTTTTAAAAAGTGGTGTTACATTAGTTACCCTCCAGTCCATAGGAACTGATCCAGAATCCATAAACTGTTGGAAAATGATCACCAGTGCATCCACTATTTCTAGGCACACTTCCTTAAGTACTCTGGGATGCAGACTATCAGGCCCTGGGGATTTATCGGCCTTTAATCCCATCAATTTCCCTAACACAATGTCCTGACTAATAAGGATTTCCTTCAGTTCCTCCTTCTCGCTAGACCATCGGTCCCCTAGTATTTCCGGAACGTTATTTGTGTCTTCCTTCGTGAAGACAGAACCAAAGTATTTGTTCAATTGGACTGCCATTTCTTTGTTCCCCATTATAAATTCACCTGGTTCTGACTGCAAGGGACCTACGTTTGTCTTCACTAATCTTTTGCTCTTCACATATCTGTAGAAGCTTTGTAGTCAGTTTTTATGTTCCCTGCAAGCTTCCTCTTGTCCTCTATTTTCCCTCTCCCAATTAAACCCTTTGTCCTCCTCTGCTGAATTCTAAATTTCTCCCAGTCCTCAGGTTTGCTGCTATTTTAGCCAATTTGTATGCCTCTTCCTTGGATTTAACACTATCCCTAATTTCCCTTGTTAGCCACAGTTGAGCCACCTTCCCAGTTTTATTTTTACTCCAGACAGGGATGTACAATTGTTGAAGTTCACCCAAAGTGGCAAGTTGGAACCAAAATTGGCTCAGAGGCAGGAAGTAAAGGGTAATGGTTAATGGGTATTTTTGCAACTGGAAGGATGTTTCCAGTGGGATTCCGCAGGGCTCAATACTAGGTTCCTTGCTTTTTGTGATATACATCAATGATTTAGACTTGAATATGGGGTTATGATTAAGAAGTTTGCAGATGATACTAAAATCGGCTGGGTAGTTGAAAATAAAGAAGAAAGCTGCGGACTGCAGGAAGGTATCAATCAACTGGTCAGGTGGGCAGAACAGTGGCAAATTGAATTTAATCCAGAGAAGTGTGAGGTAATGCATTTGGGGAGGGCCAGAAAGGAAAGGGAATACACATTAAGTGGTAGGATACTGAGAAGTGTAGAGGAACAAAGGGACCTTGGAGTGCATGTCCACAGATCCTTGAAAGTAACAGGCCAGGTAGATAAGGTTGTTACGATGGCATATGGAATGCTTGCCTTTATTAGCTGAGGCACAGAATACAAGAGCAGGGGGCTTGTGCTTGAACTGTATAATACACTGGTTAGACCACAGCTGGAGTACTGCATGGAGTTCTGGTCACCGCATTACAGGAAGGACGTGTTTGCACTGGAGAGGGTACAGAGAAGATTTATGAGGATGTTAGCGGGAGTGGAGAATCTAAGCTGTGATGACAGTTTAGATAGGCTGGATTTGTTTTCATTGGTACAGAGGAAGCTGAGGGGAGACCTCATTGAGGTGTGTAAAATTATGAGGGGCCTAGATATAGTGGATAGAAAGGGCCTATTTCCCTTAGCAGAGTGGTCAACAACCAGGAGGCATAAATTTAAAGTAATTGATAGAAATTTTAGAGGAGATTTAAGGGAAATTTCTTCACGCAGAGGATTGTAGGCATCTGGAACGCACTGGTTGAAAGGGTGGTAGAGCCAGAAACCCTCACCACATTTAAAAAGTAGTTAGATGTGCGGGGTTACGGCCCTAGAGCAGGAAAGTGGCATTAGGCTGGATAGCCTCTTGTTGGCCGGCATGTACACGATGGTCCGAAATGGCCTCCTTCTGTGCTGTAAACGTCTATGATTTTATGACGATTCCGGAACACTGAATCTGTGTGTTTACAGCTGGGAAAACCCAAAATTGGTGATAAAACATTGGTGCCAACACATCATCATAATGTGACCGACCCACAAGTGAGGAGGTTTTGGAGCATGAGACGATTCAAGTAACCTCACACAATGGACATTATATACCCCCTCTAGCCCTCAGTTTGAAATCCATAATCTACAGAACGAGAACCTCGCATATTGCTGCAAAATAATAAACAAATAGAATAGGCAATTAAGAAACTAGGAAATCCTGAATGGTGTGGAGTTGCACCCATGGGCGAGATTATTTTAGATACGATAGCCCAGATAATAGTATTATAGGTCTTGGCCATTGCAGTATGTCATGTGAGGAAATGGATGAGGGGCATAGAAAATACAAGGAAAGGTAAGGAGATAGCAATGGCACTAAGAGGAAGCTAGGATTATTAAAGATGTTTCGGCTCGACTGTTTCTCAGTTTGCGCCCCGGAGGGGCAGTAAATGGTGTTTATAGGCGTAAGGCCGGGCATCCACCTTTTACCACCCGGCTGGCAAATTTGGTTCATGGTTTGCGACGACGTAAATGTTACCGCCCGCCATCTGGTTTCACTGAGATCATGACATCAGTCACCATGCAACACTCCGCTACCACCCCGGTTGCAAAATTCGGCCTCATTTAATGCCCGCCCCAGGAAACGTCTGAAAAACGAGGCTTTCCCAGGGTGCAGCAGGCAGTATTGGCAGCGTATTTAAATGGAGGGATGAGGTGCAACGGTTGCACATGTGACGCTGCATGAAACTTCGACTTGCAAATGGCACTTTTATCTGTCATTACAGTGCCCTTACAACATCAGAGAGAGAACTTAATGGGGGCATTACAAGGTCGACAGTGTATCATGCTCCATGCTATTGCCAGGTGACATCAAGCTAGAAGAAGGGCTCTTGGCCATGTTGGCCCACGGATGAAGAGAGGCCAAAGATATCCGGGGAGGATGGCTTACCCCCCACAGGTTTACAGGCACCAACGCTCATACCTCCAGCTCTCTGAGGAGCAGTCTCTCTGTGAGAAGACTGTGCTTCCGAAAGGAAGTGCTGACAGAGATATGCCATCTCCTACAGGCTGACCGATGCATGGACCGCTCTGGAGGCAGCCTTCAATACTCCCTTCAACAGGTATCCGAATTCATTGTGCTGTGCTGCATATTGCACAACTTGAAGGGTCAGGCAATGCCAGTGGGTTTTCATGCCCACCTCAGGAGGAGGAGGAGGACAAAGAGGAGCCTGGCGAGGCCCCCATTGGATAGCCACACCATGCACAGGGGAGGCCGGACCAAGAGTCATACTTCGCCAGCTCATAATGGACCGGTTCTCCTAAATGGAGGAAACTGAGGGATGGAGCGAAGACTGGACATTCCATGTGCCCCCATAAAGGCCCATCTCCGATGAACGTTGGAACGATATACAAGACACCAATGGTAACAATCAGTCGAGGAGGCGGGAGCTCGGAGCAGCGCGAGTCCGGGGTCGGCGAGAGGCCTATAAAGGCCAGCGGGAGTCGAGCAGTTCGAGCAGTCTGTCGAGGAGGCGGGAGCTCGGAGCAGCGCGAGTCCGGGGTCGGCGAGAGGCCTATAAAGGCCAGCGGGAGTCGAGCAGTTCGAGCAGTCTGTCGAGGAGGCGGGAGCTCGGAGCAGCGCGAGTCCGGGGTCGGCGAGAGGCGTACCGGTGCAGCTACAGGGAGAAGGCAAAGATACAAAGGTGACGTCACAGCCTAGGGGGTAAGTGATTGGCTGGTGATTGGTGAGTAGCTTTTCTTTTTCTTCTTATATTGGTCAGTAACTTTTAACATTGTTATTACCAGTTTAAGTGTATCTAAGGGTTAAGACATGGCAGGAGAGCTCGGTCGGGTGTTATGCTCCTCCTGTACCATGTGGGAACTCAGGGACACTTCCGGTGTCCCTGACGACTACGTGTGCGGGAAGTGTGTCCACCTCTGGCTCCTGACGGTCCGCGTTACGGAATTGGAGCTGAGGGTGGATTTACTCTGGAGCATCCACGATGCTGAGAATGACGTGAGTATCACGTGTAGTGAGTTGGTCTTACCGCAGGGAAAGGGTCCACAGCCAGATAGGGAATGGAAGACCAGCAGGAAGAGTAGTGCAAGGAAGGTATTGGAGGGGGTCCCCCTCCAATACCTTCCTTGAGGATGTTTCCAGTAAAGTGGACAAAGGAGAACCAGTTGATGTGATATATTTGGACTTTCAGAAGGCTTTCGACAAGGTCCCACACAAGAGATTAATGTGCAAAGTTAAAGCACATGGGATTGGGGGTAGTGTGCTGACGTGGATTGAGAACTGGTTGTCAGACAGGAAGCAAAGAGTAGGAGTAAACGGGTACTTTTCAGAATGGCAGGCAGTGACTAGTGGGGTGCCGCAAGGTTCTGTGCTGGGGCCCCAGCTGTTTACATTGTACATTAATGATTTAGACGAGGGGATTAAATGCAGTATCTCCAAATTTGCGGATGACACTAAGTTGGGTGGCAGTGTGAGCTGCGAGGAGGATACTATTAGGCTGCAGAGTGACTTGGATAGGTTAGGTGAGTGGGCAAATGCATGGCAGATGAAGTATAATGTGGATAAATGTGAGGTTATCCACTTTGGTGGTAAAAACAGAGAGACAGACTATTATCTGAATGGTGACAGATTAGGAAAAGGGAAGGTGCAACGAGACCTGGGTGTCATGGTACATCAGTCATTGAAGGTTAGCATGCAGGTACAGCAGGCGGTTAAGAAAGCAAATGGCATGTTGACCTTCATAGCGAGGGGATTTGAATACAGGGGCAGGGAGGTGTTGCTACAGTTGTACAGGGCCTTGGTGAGGCCACACCTGGAGTATTGTGTACAGTTTTGGTCTCCTAACTTGAGGAAGGACATTCTTGCTATTGAGGGAGTGCAGCGAAGGTTCACCAGACTGATTCCCGGGATGGCGGGACTGACCTATCAAGAAAGATTGGATCAACTGGGCTTGTATTCACTGGAGTTCAGAAGAATGAGAGGGGACCTCATAGAAACGTTTAAAATTCTGACGGGTTTAGACAGGTTAGATGCAGAAAGAATGTTCCCAATGTTGGGGAAGTCCAGAACCAGGGGTCACAGTCTGAGGATAAGGGGTAAGCAATTTAGGACCGAGATGAGGAGAAACTTCTTCACCCAGAGAGTGGTGAACCTGTGGAATTCTCTACCACAGAAAGTAGTTGTGGCCAATTCACTAAATATATTCAAAAGGGAGTTAGATGAAGTCCTTACTACTCGGGGGATCAAGGGTTAGGGCGAGAAAGCAGGAAGGGGGTACTGAAGTTTCATGTTCAGCCATGAACTCATTGAATGGCGGTGCAGGCTAGAAGGGCTGAATGGCCTGCTCCTGCACCTATTTTCTATGTTTCTATGTTTCTATAGGGTGTATCATAAATGTTACTGTAACAAAGTAACAAAACCTCCCCCCACGAAAATAAAACCATATAATATATAACATTATGCAGGGCACTGAGCAGCAATGAAGTTCCTTAAATTAACAAAACTTTTTTAACACCGTGATTTTCCGCTGGGGCGCAAAAACGTCATTGTGTAACGCCTGATTTTGCACCCCCACCCCCCCCCCGATCATGGAACCTCATTTTTTTTTCGAATTTTGCAAATGAGGGCGCAAACTTTCTCCACACGGTATCAGTACCACCCCGCTGCCATTACTGCTCCAAAATCGCAAAAGCCAAAAATTCTGCCCAAAGAAGGATATAAAATACTTTTCTAAGAGATGATGTAACCCATCAGGAAAAAAATAAAAACAGTAGGACATGTTGGCATATGGAATTTGGTTAATTCAGCTTCTGAAAGATGTTCATGTTTATTCCATTCGATATAGGGGAAAATGTGGTTGGTATCATTGGAGAGAGAGAAAGAGGCTGATTTCACTTAGCAACAGTTGGTGTTTGGTAACTATGGCCTTAGATATTTTCATATAGTTTAGTTTAGAAATGTGATGTTTTTATAAGAAAGAGACTAGAGTACCACAGCAAGGTCACAATGTTTTTATGTACTGCTAACGTTGTTGACTATACTTGGCTTTCGATGCTAAAGTTAAAGATTAAAATGATTATAACCAGAAGACTGAACTCATTTCTACTCAAGTTTCCACACAGATAAATGTGAGGTATTACATTATGGGAAGAATAGGGAGGTCACATATAACTTGGTGCAAGTCTAGGTGGGGTAGAGGAACAAAGGGATTTTGGGGTACAAATACACAAATCACTAAAAGTAGCAACACAGGTTAGCATGACCATAAAAACAGCAAACCAAACACGAGGGTTTATTTCTAGAGCGATAGAATTGAAAAATAGTGAAGTTATGCTAAACTTGTATTGAACCTTGGTTAGACCACACTTAGAGTATTGCATATAATTCTGGTTGCCATATTATAAAAGGGATATAGAGGCACTGGAGAGGATACAGAGAAGACTTACAAGGATGATGCCAAAAAGACGAGGGTATACCTATCAGGAAAGTATGAACAGGCTGGGTCTCTTATCTCTTGAAAAGAGAAGGCTGAGGAAGAACCAATAGAGGTCTTTAAAATTATAAAGGGTTTTGAAAAAGTGGATAGAGAGAGAATGTTTCCACTTGTGGGGAAGAGCAAAACTAGAGGCCATCAATATAAGATAGTCACCAAGAAATCAAATCATGAATTCAGAACAAATCTCTTTACCCAGAGGGTGGTGAGAATGTGGAACTCACTTCCACAGGGAGTGGTTGAAGCGAATAGTATAGATGCATTTAAGGGGAGGCTAGATAAGCGTATGAGGGAGAAGTGAATAGAGGGTTATGCTGATAGATTTCGATGAGGACGGGAGGAAGCTCGAGTGGAGCATAAATGCCGGCATGGACTGGTTGGGACAAATGGCCTGTGCTGTATATCCTATGTAATCCTATGTAAGTGAGCAAACAGAAGTTTGTTTTAAGACAACAAGCACATTTAGCATCGTAAAAGGTCCAAGGCGCTTCACAGGAGTGTCATCAAACAAAATGTGTCACCCAGCCATATAAGGAGGTTTTAGGACAGCAGAGTTTTGGATGAGATTATGATGGGTGGAAAATTAGAATTCTTACAGCACAGAAGGAGGCCATTTGGTCCATCATGTCTGTTCTGGCTCTTTGAAAGAGCTATCCAATTAGCCCCACTCCCTGTACTTGCCCCAGAGCCCAAGAAGTGCCTCTTCACAGGGCAAGCCCCCAACTTGCAAACCAGACTGGAGTCAGACCTGAACACCTCCTTGTGCCATGAACTTCTGGCTCTCCGCTTCCAACGCCAGACGAAAGCATGTCGTGTTCCCCCAGGCAGCGGACACCCGAATCAACAGCTTCTGTGCTCGCTTGCTGTGTTTCCTGTAACACTCTGTGAACAGGCCTTTGGTTAAAGAGAGAGGAGAACAATTCAAAAAAAGACACAGAAAAATTATTAGAATCTCATTTTTATAGTCATACCTGACGGAAACTCATTATAATGACAGGAGCGTAATACCATGCCATCTATTGTGTATTATTCTGCTGTTGAAGTGCAACTGTGTTCATGCTGGACTGTCTCCTAAAGACATATACTTGTAAGGTCTGTAAATACGCACATCCTGAGGTCACTCTTTAAAAATTAATTCTTGGAATATGGGTGTTGCTGGCACGGCTGGCATTTATTGCCCATCACCAGTCACCCTGAGAAGGTGATGGTGGTGGGTCTTCTTGAACCACTGATAGCGGTTTGATACAGCTTGCTAGGTTATTTCAGAGGGCAGTTATGAGTCAACCACTTTGGTGTGTGGACTGGAGTCACATATAGGCCAGAGGGGTAAGAATGGCAGGTTTCCTTCCCTCGAAGGTACTAGTAAGCCAGTGCAGTTTTTACAACAATCTAACAGCTTCTTGGCAATGTTCCTTCTAATTTTGATTTGCGCGGTATCTTTACCGGCGGCAACAGCCAGTGAGTGGCTTGCGGGGACCTCTGGATAGGGGACATTGCTTCATGGTCACTTTCACTGATACCAGTTGTTTATTTCCAGAGTTCTTAAAACTGATTTTAAATTCTCAAACTACCCTGGTGGGATTTGAACTCCCGTTGTCTGGATTAGTCGTCCAGTGATATAACCACTGGATCTCACTTACCTAGAACTTCATAGAAGTTACAACATGGTAAAGGCTGTCCAACTACTCTGCGTTGGTGTTTATCCTGCACATGAGCAGTATCCTAATAGAAACATACAAACATAGAAAATAGATGCAGGAGTAGGCCATTCGGCCCTTCGAGCCTGCACCGCCATTCAATGAGTTCATGGCTGAACATGCAACTTCAGTACCCCATTCCTGTTTTCTCGCCATACCCCTTGATCCCTCTAGTAGTAAGGACTACATCTAACTCCTTTTTGAATATATTTAGTGAATTGGCCTCAACAACTTTCTGTGGTAGAGAATTTCACAGGTTCACCACTCTCTGGGTGAAGAAGTTTCTCCTCATCTCGGTCCTAAATGACTTACCCCTCATCCTTAGACTGTGACCCCTGGTTCTGGACTTCCCCAACATTGGGAACATTCTTCCTGCATCTAACCTGTCTAAACCGTCAGAACTTTAAACGGTTCTATGAGATCCCCTCTCATTCTTCTGAACTCCAGTGAATACAAGCCCAGTTGATCCAGTCTTTCTTGCTATGTCAGTCCCGCCATCCCGGGAATCAGTCTGGTGAACCTTCGCTGCACTCCCTCAATAGCAAGAATGTCCTTCCTCAAGTTAGGAGACCAAAACTGTACACAATACTCCAGGTGTGGCCTCACCAAGGCCCTGTACAACTGTAGTAACACCTCCCTGCCCCTGTACTCAAATCCCCTCGCTATGAAGGCCAACATGCCATTTGCTTTCTTAACCGCCTGCTGTACCTGCATGCCAACCTTCAATGACTGATGTACCATGACACCCAGGTCTCGTTGCACCTCCCCTTTTCCTAATCTGTCACCATTCAGATAATAGTCTGACTCTCTGTTTTTACCACCAAAGTGGATAACCTCATATTTATCCACATTATACTTCATCTGTCATGCATTTGCCCACTCACCTAACCTATCCAAGTCACTCTGCAGCCTCATAGCATCCTCCTCGCAGCTCACACTGCCACCCAACTTAGTGTCATCTGCAAATTTGGAGATACTACATTTAATCCCGTCGTCTAAATCATTAATGTACAATGTAAACAGCTGGGGCCCCAGCACAGAACCTTGCGGTACCCCACTAGTCACTGCCTGCCATTCTGAAAAGTACCCAGTACCCATTTACTCCTACTCTTTGCTTCCTGTCTGACAACCAGTTCTCAATCCATGTCAGCACACTACCCCCAATCCCATGTGCTTTAACTTTGCACATTAATCTCTTGTGTGGGACCTTGTCGAAAGCCTTCTGAAAGTCCAAATATACCACATCAACTGGTTCTCCCTTGTCCACTCTACTGGAAACATCCACAAAAAATTCCAGAAGATTTGTCAAGCATGATTTCCCTTTCACAAATCCATGCTGACTCTTTCCAAATACGCTGCTATGACATCCTTAATAATTGATTCCATCATTTTATCCACTACTGATATCAGGCTGACCGGTCTATAATTCCCTGTTTTCTCTCTCCCTCCTTTTTTAAAAATTGGGGTTACATTGGCTACCCTCCACTCCATAGGAACTGATCCAGAGTCTATCGAATGTTGGAAAATGACTGTCAATGTATCCGCTATTTCCAAGGCCACCTCCTTAAGTACTCTGGGATGCAGACCATCAGGCCCTGGGGATTTATTGGCCTTCAGTCCCATCAATTTCCCCAACACAATTTCCTGACTAATAAGGATTTCCCTCAGTTCCTCCTTCTTACTCGACCCTCTGACTCCTTTTATATCCGGAAGGTTGTTTGCGTCCTCCTTAGTGAATACCAAACCAAAGTACTTGTTCAATTGGTCTGCCATTTCTTTGTTCCCAGTTATGACTTCCCCTGATTCTGACTGCAGGGGACCTACGTTTGTCTTTACTAACCTTTTTCTCTTTACATACCTATAGAAGCTTTTGCAGTCCATTTTAATGTTCCCTGCAAGCTTCCTCTCGTACTCTATTTTCCCTGCCCTAATCAAACCCTTTGTCCTCCTCTGCTGAGTTCTAAATTTCTCCCAGTCCCCGGGTTCGATGCTATTTCTGGACAATTTGTATGCCACTTCCTTGGCTTTAATACAATCCCAGATTTCCGTTGATAGCCATGGTTGAGCCACCTTCCCTTTTTTATTTTTACACCAGACAGGGATGTACAATTGTTGTAGTTCATCCACGCGGTCTCTAAATATCTGCCATTGCCCATCCACTGTCAACCTCTTAAGTATCATTCGCCAATCTATCCTAGCCAATTCATGCCTCATACCTTCAAAGTTACCCTTCTTTAAGTTTTGGACCATGGTCTCTGAATTAACTGTTTAATTCTCCATCCTAAAGTAGAATTCCACCATATTATGGTCACTCTTCCCCAAGGGGCCTCGCACAATGAGATTGCTAATTAATCCTCTCTCATTACACAACACCCAGTCTAAGATGGCCTCCCCCCTAGTTGGTTCCTCGACATATTGGTCTAGAAAACCATTCCTTATGCACTTCAGGAAATCCTCCTCCACCGTATTGTTTCCAATTTGGTTAGCCCAATCTATATGCATATTAAAGTCACCCATGATAACTGCTGCACCTTTATTGCATGCACCCCTAATTTCCTGTTTGATGCCCTCCCCAACATCACTACTACTGTTTGGAGGTCTGAACACAACTCCCACTAGCGTTTTCTGCCCTTTGCTATTCCGTAGCTCCACCCATATCGATTCCACATCATCCAAGCTAATGTCTTTCCTTACAATTGCATTAATTTCCTCTTTAACCAGCAACGCTACCCCGCCTCCTTTTCATTTCTGTCTATCCTTCCTAAATGTTGAGTATCCTTGGATGTTGAGTTCCCAGCCTTGGTCACCCTGGAGCCATGTCTCCGTGATGCCAACCACATCGTATCCGTTAACTGCTATCTGCACAGTTAATTCGTCCACCTTATTCCGAATACTCCTCGCATTGAGGCACAGAGCCTTCAGGCTTGCCTTTTTAACACACTTTGACCCTTTAGAATTTTGCTGCAAAGTGGCCCTTTTTGTTTTTTCCCTTGGGTTTCTCTGCCCTCCACTTTTACTCATCTCCTTTCTGTATTTTGCTTCTGTCTCCATTTTGTTTCCCTCTGTCTTCCTGCATTGGTTCCCATCCCCCTGCCATATTAGTTTAACTCCTCCCCAACAGCACTAGCAAACACTCATCCTAGTACATTGGTTCCAGTCCTGCCTAGGTGCAGACCGTCTGGTTTGTACTGGTCCCACCTCCCCCAGAACCGGTTCCAATGCCCCAGGAATTTGAATCCCTCCCTGCTGCACCACTGCTCAAGCCATGTATTCATCTGAGCTATCCTGCGATTCCTACTCTGACTAGCACGTGTGTCTGCCCTGTTCCCATATCCCTTTATTCCATTTCCCACCAATTTAATCTATTCTTAAATGTTGACATGGTCTGTTCTTCAATCACTAACTCATTCCACAGCCTCACAAACCTGTGTAAAAAAAAAGTTTTTTTCCTGATCTCTGTCCTAAATCTCTTACATTTAATCTTATACCTATGCCCCCTCATTATAGACCCTCAACCACTGGAAATAGTCTATGATCATCTACTCTTTCAGCTGTGACTCAGTGGGTAGCACATTTGCCTCTGAGTCAGAATGTTGTGGGTTCAAATCTCACTCCAGGAGCTTAAGCTCATAAATCTAGGCTGACACGCCAGTGGAGTGCTGCACTGTTGGTGGTGCTGTCTTTCAGATGAGATGTTAAACCGAGGCCCTGTCTGCCCTCTCAGGTGGACGTAAAAGATCCAGAGCACTACTTTGAAGAGCAGGGGAATTATCCCCGGTGTCCTGGCCAATATTTATCCCTCAATCAACAAAGTAAAAAACAGATTATCTGGTCATTATTACATTGCTGTTTGTGAGAGCTTGTTGTGTGCAAGTTGGCTGCTGTGTTTCCCACATTACAACAGTGACTACACTCCAAAAGTACTTCATTGGCTGTAAAGCGCTTTGAGATGTCTGTTGATCGTGAAAGGTGCTCAATAAATGCAAGTCTTTCTTCTTTCTTTCTATCCCTTCACAATTTTTAACACCTCTATCAAATCACCTTCAATCTCCTGTTCTAATGAAAACAGCCTCAATTTTAAGATTTTCTACATGTCTGTATTTCCTCAGACCAGACAGCATCCCAGTGAACCTGTGCTATGCCCTCCCTACTGCCTCAACATCTTTCCTATAGTGTGAAGCAGCAAACTGCACACTGTACTCCAACTGTGGTCTTGGCAAGGCTTTATTCAGATTCACCACTACTTCTAAACTCTTGTATCCGATACCTCTTATCATAAAACCCAATATTCCATTAGGTTTCTTATGGCCTTGTCTACTTGAGGTACTGCATTTATAGTCTGGTGAACCTGAACCCACAAATCCACATCTGCTTTTCCACATCATCCAACCTTGCTCCATTCAAAGTATAATTATTATCTTTGTTTTTGTTAACCAAAATGACCCACTTCACATTTACAGACACTGGGGCTGAAATTCAACTCCCCAAAAAGGTCTCTTACCGCCAGAAAGTGGTGGCCAGGCAGCAGAGTCGAGCGAGATTTAGCTCAGGGATTTTTCTGGTGGTCCCCACTTCTGCCCCGCCGCTGCTGACCATCCTAAGTGTGTCATCAAAGGCACACTGTCGCTCTCCCGCACCTCCATCGCACCTCCCATGAAATTTAGGTCCAAAAATCTTTAACCCACCGCGTGGTGCCCACGACCGCTTTTTCTGTCGGTGCACCTTGCTTTCAGTCTGTGAGCCAATGCAGCGCGGCGGCCCTTCAAGGGGAGGGCGCACTGCCGCGGCTGCCACGTTTTTTTTTGGCAGCCGACTGCCAGGTCGGGCCGACAATTATGACCCTGGGTTCGACCGGGCTGCTAACAGGCAGCCTGGCACCCTGCTTGGGTGCCAGACCGCTAGTCCGGTCGAAACCCTCTCTGGTGGCCCAGTGGACTGAAGTTTCAAAATGCCGAAGGCTCTCTCCTTTAAGTGAAGGGGGGAGCGTGGTGACGCACACGCGTCATGACGTCATCTCCGCTCCACTACTGACTGACAGTGGCGGAGACTCCATCTCGCCTCCACTTCCGCCCCTCTAGAGTATTTACCGCTACACTTCCGCCCCCATTATGACCGACTTCCGGTCCGCTTCAAAAAAAATGACAAAGAGCTGAATTTACCGAAATAGGTGACCTCATCCGATGTGGCGGAAAAAACA
This sequence comes from Pristiophorus japonicus, assembly GCF_044704955.1. Taxonomy (NCBI): domain Eukaryota; kingdom Metazoa; phylum Chordata; class Chondrichthyes; family Pristiophoridae; genus Pristiophorus; species Pristiophorus japonicus. The sequence goes on along the minus strand of NC_091979.1, from coordinate 214,882,125 downwards.
CTTCAGGAGCGGAAGGTTCGGGTGGAGGTAAATTTCAGCCCCACTGAATTCCATCCACCACTTTTTTTGCCAATTTCCCCCAATTTATCAATCCGACCCTTTTTATTCTTCATGACCTCTCCTCTAGGTAAATCACCTAACAATCTTACCTTGCAAGCACACACGGAAAATAAACATTCAAATTGCTTAGGTGAGAGACCCAGAACTTTTTGCAAAGTGTCTAGAGACGCCCTTCTCCCCCAGCGTGAAGAGTGAAGACCGGCTAGAATATATTTCTATCACTGGGTGCATTTTGGGACAATTTTCTTACTGAGGCTGTGACTCCCTGGCCAGGTTACCATCCCTCTTCCCCTCCCTTAATTAAAACAGTGTTTTTTTCCCAGCCTCCTTAATTCTGTCACTGACAAGTGACCAAGCCTTTGTTTTAATGGTAGTATTGTCACCTCTGAGTCAGAACGTGCAGGGTTCAAACCTCAGTCAGGACAGACCGGAGCTCCAACTCTGAGTCAGAAGGTTTGAGTCCTAGTCCAGATATTCCAGAGCTCCGCATGCAGCGGGATAGTTGTGTCTGGTTGTGGGAGCCCATAAACAACCTCCATGCCCCTCCCATTCCACCCTGCTGTATAGGATTAACCCACCCTATTGGCTGGTAATTTTGCAAGTTTGCAGATGACACTAAACTGGGTGGCGGAGTGAGCTGTGAGGAGGATGCTAAGAGGTTGCAGGGTGACTTGGACAGATTAGGGCAAATGCATGGCAGATGCAGTATAATGTGGATAAATGTGAGGTTATCCATTTTGGGGGCAAAAACACGAAGGCAGAATATTATCTGAATGGCGGCAGACTAAGAAAAAGGGAGGTGCAACGAGACCTGGGTGTCATGGTTCATCAGTCACTGAAAGTGGGCACGCAGATACAGCAGGCGGTGAAGAAGGCAAATGGTATGTTGGCCTTCATAGCTAGGGGATTTGAATATAGAAGCAGGGAGGTCTTACTGCAGTTGTACAGGGCCTTAGTGAGGCCTCACCTGGAATATTGTGTTCAGTTTTGGTCTCCTAGCCTGAGGAAGGACGTTCTTGCTATTGAGGGAGTGTAACGAAGGTTTACCAGACTGATTCCAGGGATGGCTGGGCTGTCATATGAGGAGAGACTGGATCAAGTGGGCCTTTATTCACTGGGGTTTAGAAGGATGAGAGGGGATCTCATAGAAACATATCAGATTCTGGCAGGACTGGACAGGTTAGATGCAGGAAGAATGTTCCCGATGTTGGGGAAGTCCAGAACCAGGGGACATAGTCTTAGGATAAGGGATAGGCCATTTAGGACTGAGATGAAGAGAAACTTCTTCACTCAGAGAGTTGCTAACCTGTGGAATTCCCTGCCGCAGAGAGTTGTTGATGCCAGTTCATTGGATATATTCAAGAGGGAGTTAGATATGGCCCTTACGGCTAAGGAGATCAAGGTGTATGGAGAGAAAGCAGGAAAGGGGTACTGAAGGAATGATCAGCCATTATATTGAATGGCGGTGCAGGCTCAAAGGGCCGAATGGCCTACTCCTGCACCTATTTTCTATGTTTCTATGTTTCTATGTAATGAGATGTTTGCGGCCACGGAAGGAGTGTTAGACCACCGCGGCCTGTTAAGACTGTTAATCAGCCCACAGATCCTTCCATTACTTCACACTGTTCTCCAATGGAAGAGCGCAAAGATACAGCAACAACTAACAGATGGTCGAGTGAGCCTGGTGCCAGGGCTTCACTCTCTCCTGCTCTGGTGCCAGGCTTCAGCATGTTCTGGAGCAGCAATGAGCTCTGCCTTCCAGGAGCTCTCCGTCTTTCTGAAGTGCCATGCCTTCTGACGGAGAGATCCTGAGTGGAATAAACACAGCATCGCACCAGCAGCCTGTACTCAGGGCTTGCCAGCACTGAGATCAAACATGATGTAGACCCCAGCATACCGATGGCTCTATCCTCGTACTCCTGGGCCAGCTCTCCCATTTCCTCAGATAGATCCGTATCATTCTCTTCAGCAGACATTTTTTTCAGGATCTTACAGGCGACCAGTGAAGAAGCAATGCTGTCCATTCCCTAGAATACAACGCAATAGTTAATGTCCTCAGGTGACTGATCAAAGTCATTATATCTAATACAAGGCCATGTGATTCAATCCACCAACACAGGGTGATGTCCATTTACGCTGTGGTGGAAGATCGGGCCATGGAGCTTAACATGGAGGAACATTTCCTGCGAGCTAATCCTGCTTTGTCGCTGTAACTGTGGGAAACGTTTGGCAGAAACCTCCCTATCCTCCAAAGTGACAGTGACAGAGTGGGAGAGGCTCTGAAGAGATCGTCAGCGAGCCACAAATTCTACAGCAGGACATCAAACTTCAGAGAGGCAGTATGAAATGACAGTTTAGATTTAACTACCTTACACAGGAGGTGGTGAATGTGTTTTATTTAAGTAACTCTCGGAATGTGGGCGTCGCTGGCAATGCGGCATTTATTGCCAATCCCTAGTGACCCTTGTGAAAATGGTGGTGGGCCTTCTTCTTGAACCGCTGCTGCTCTTGTGATTTGAGTTGCTTGCTGGGTCACTTCAGAAGGCAGTTGAGAGTCAACTACATAGTTGTATGGGACTGGAGTAACCTATAGGCCAGACCGGGTAAGGACGGCAGGTTTCCAACCCTAAAGGACATTAGTGAGCCAGTTGGGTTTTTAATGACAATCTGATAGCTTCATTATCACTTTCAATGATACCAGTTTTATATTTCCAGATTTTTAAAACTGAATTTAAATTCCACAGCTGCCGTGGTGGGATTTGAACTCATGTTCTCTGGATAATTAGTCTGGGCCTCTGGATTATCAGTGTGGAATGGAATCTATGGGGAGGAGGTGGGGGCTGAATCATCAGTAAATTAAAGGGGTAGTTGGATAAATACCTGGAGAGATGTTTGGTAGAAGAATGGGGAGGGAAAGCAACAGAAAATGGGGGGAAATCGCTGGTGAGGTGGACTGCCCAACCCTCGCTCTCTCCACATAGCCCAGTATCAATCCCAAACTAATCCCAATCTCCTTCTCTCGCCATAGCCCTGTATCAATCCTAAACTAATCCCATTGCACCGCGCTCCCCGTAGCTCTGTATCAATCCCAAATTAATCACACCAACTCGCGCTCTCCCCAGAGCCCTGTATCAATCTCAAACAAATCCCACAGCCCCGTGCACTCCGCATAGCCCTTTGTCAATCCCAAACTAATCCCACTGCGCCGCTCTCTTCACATAGCCCTGTACCAATCCCAAAGTAATCCTACTGCCCCGCTCTCTCCCAATAGCCCTGTATCAATCCCAAACTAATTCCACTGCCTCACAGTCTTCCATAGCCCTGTAAAAATCCCAAACTAATTCCACTGCCCCACAGGCTTCAAAAGCCCTATATCAATCTCAAACTAATCCCACTGCCCTGCTCTCTCCCATAGCCCTGCATCAATCACAAACTAATCTCACTACCCTGTTCTCTCCCCATATCCCATATCAATCCCAAACATATCCCACTGTCCTGCTTCTAGCCATAGGCCTGTATCAATCCCAAACTAATTCCACTACTACTCTTCCTCATAGCCATGTATCAATCCCAAAATAATCTCAAGACCCTGCTCTCCCCATAGCCCTGTATCAATTTCCAACAAATCCCACTGCCCTGCTCTCCCCATAGCCCTGTATCAATCTGAAACGAATCCCACTATCCGCTCTCTCACCATAGCCCTGTTTCAATCCCCAAATAATCCCATGGCCCTGCTCTCCCCATAGCCCTGTATCAATCCCGTGGTGTATACCATGGCTGTGACCCCCGCCTGCTCTCTCACATTGAACCCCA